>NC_133316.1:23252098-23276873 GCF_012295235.1 Primulina huaijiensis
TTATTATCAGGCCAGCTTTTGTTATTTTTCCCAAAAAAGATATGAGGTCCACAAAATCAGATTTGCAATATTTGAAATCTAAATATTGCATAAAATTAAAATAAGCGGTGAATTATAAATGATGTATATATACATTGAGCAACACCGCACATCAAGTTAATCAACTATCAAGATGAGCATGTTCTGAGTTCATGACCTTCATTTTCGTCGTCATCGTCGTGAATTCCATAAAAGAAAGGGTATCTGAGAAGATCAGTAGCCGACGGCCTGGCTTCGGCTGGAGCCAGGCACATGTCTATGAAAGCTCTAACCTCCGGATCGTCAACCTGGTTCAATGATTGAGGCATCACCCCAGATGTCACATTTCTGTAAATCGCGACGATACCTCTGCATTCGTTGTATGGAATCTCAAGGGTCACCATTTCCAACACGCACATCCCGAAGGAGTATATGTCGACCAGTTCTGTGTAGTTCTCCTCGTACATCTCCGGTGCCATGAATTCGGGTGTCCCGATCACCGAATGCACTGCGTGGTTCCTTCCTACGATCGCTGCTAGCCCAAAATCACCAATCTTTACCTACATGATTTAGGCCATACGCATATATGTCATCATAACTCTTGAAAATGTTGTTTCAGGAAGTTAGAACATATATAAAATCGGGCACTACGTATTCGCCTATTTATGTATTTTGAACAGTTTTTGAAGCAAGAAAAATCCAGACACGACAGTACTGGTGGAAGACTAGTTAGAAGAACCTGGCCAGTGTTGCCATTAATGAACACGTTGCTGCAGTTAAGATCCCTGTGAATCACGCAAGGCTGATGTGTGTGCAAATACTCCAACCCCTTCAAAATCTGCCACGACCATTTCTTTATCGCCTTCAAGGAGACATGCTTGTGTTTCATCCGATACTCCCTCAGGTTCCCCGAAGTGCACGCCTCGGTGATGAAATTCAGCGTAAATCTCCTTTCGTCGCGCCAAACTGAGCTTAAAGAGAGGACATAATTATTCTGCAGACCACCCAATAAAAAGACCTCCGACTGCAACCGGTTGATCGTTACTCCATCGTCGTTGAAGTTCCCTAGCTTAACCTGGTTCCAAGCCACCTCCAGTCCTTCTTCTTGATCGAAAGCGCGGTACACTTTCTTGACAGCGCCGGCGCCCAGAAGCTCGGCGTAACGGCCGTATCGACCCGTCGGGCTCAGTTCGACAAACGGTTCAGTTTCTTCATCCCCCATAGCTATACATTAACTCAAAGTGCTTAAAACTTGATATGGTAATAGAACAATCGGCGAATGCTTCAACATGTATTATTATTATATTACTGTATTTAATCACTTTTGTTAAGAACATATAGATTCATACACTGTCGATCTTTTTAATCAAGATTAAGTTATTCTTGAATATATTGTTGAAGAAAGACAAGAGAGTCGATCAATATTAAATATATTGTTAAAAAAAATTCAAATATATGATTTTCCCGAAAATAAACAATATCCCTTCGTTTCCATCGCATCCATGAACAGATCTTTTTTCCTCGACTGGAATTCGTTGGAGTTGCCAGTATGGATAAGATTCATAAACAAAAAAAAAAAAAAAAAAAAAAAAAAAAAAAAAAAAAAACCAACACGAGCAAACAAAGAAACGGGAAAAGTTAAACTCTTACATATACTATCGACGCCTTAAACAAGAACGAATCCAGAAAAAATAAGCAGCACTTTTTCAATCACCTCTTATTTTTGTCGAATATGCAGAACCAAAAAACAATCGAGTGGAAAGGCGATATATAGGAGGAGATGGGATCGTTTTTTAATCAGAATTCAGGTGGGATTCAAACAATTGTTTGATATAGTCGTATTACATGTAGCACTCGATGGAGTAGGAGTGTTGGAGTTTCCATCTTTCCGTTCATATTCGAATCTGCTAAGTGGATCTTTCTTTGAGATTCTTGGTCATCTTATCTTCTGTTACTTTGAATTTGTAATTATCTATTTTACTCGATAAGATTGTTTATGACGCCATAATCTACAATTTTTATTTTGTTAGGATTTTTAATTTTTTGCCGTTTTATATAAATTGAATTAAACTCGTGAAAATATACTTGGTTGGGTATTAATTTTGGGGTGGAATTGATTGAGTGATGGCGGTGAAATTTTAATAATTGTATAAAATGAAACTTCGATCTTTATGTTCTGGCTTATTTTTACAATCCAAATATTAAATATTTATGTAGATAGACTCCACAAAGATAATAGTTTGTTTTTATATTTTGCCTCAGTTATGAAATTCACATTATATTCCAAAGATCAACTTAAGAACATTCCAAAAAAAAATGTAATTATTATTATTTTCTTTGAGAGGGCTAAAGATAGAGTACCATTAGGGATGTCAATATGTCGAGTTTGAATCATATCTTCATTTGTTACATTCATCTTCATACTCATTAGATTTTCAATTTCATCTACATCTTTATACCCGTCGGAGGATTGAATAGTCATATCCAATCAAAATATCATATTATCATCTATAATTGTATTTTTTTAAATTTGAATATTTTGAGTAAGCTATAATAATTACTAAATTGTTTAGAATAAGAAAAAAATTAATATAAAAATTAGCAAATTAAACATTATATAAGAAATAACAAGATATAATCGCATATATGTAATTTAATAGGGTATTTGGGTTAGGTATGTGTAAAATTTTTTAAGACTCCTCTCCATCTCCATATCAGATTATTCATTTATTTAAGATAAAAAATCTCTTACATACCTTCTTCCATTCAAATCGAGTATTAAATTCTCCGGAGTTTAGAGGAAATTGTCACCCCAAATACTGATGTCACCTAACATTATCTGCTTAAATTATATCAACAACTGGCCTCCAAATACAGGGTTAAGGGCCAGTACCATCTTGGCCCATTAAGTAGATCCAATTTTAAAAAGGCTTTAATTTATATTTTTATTTAATTAGAATAAATGTTGTGAGTCTAATTATTTTTAATACTAATGCACCACTCTTATACAGTTTTTTTTACCCCTTCTTTTATTTAATAAAAATATTATAAAAATTTATTTCATTACATTCTTAAAATAACTAATTAATTTGTTAAAAATCTTTAAAAAATAATTTATTATATTATAATCCATGTACACGAATTATCGCGTTCGCTAATATTCAAATAAAGTAACATCATAATTATACAAAGTAAAAAAGGACTAATTTGGAAAAAAAAAACAAAAACAAAAACTTGTGTGAGACGATATCACGGATCGTATTTTATGAGACATATATCTTATTTGGGTCATCCATGAAAAAATATTACTTTTTTTGCTAAGAATATTACATTTTATTGTGAATATCGATAGGATTGACCCGTCTCACAGATAAAAATTCGTGAAAGCATCTCACGAGATACCTACTAAAAAAATCCCAACCGACTTACAAAGATTCTTTTACATTGGATTGTGAAAGAACATCAATCAAGTGTGCTGCGGCCTCTAACATGATGGTGTCAGGCTGTCAGCAAAATACAAGCATCCTATACTCAATATTTTGTGAGAGAAATATAATATACATTTCATTCATGTCTGATGAAAAGAATGGTGAATGCAACTACTGTTCTCTTGCTTGATCATTATCAGACGGGTCCATATAATCACCTATTCCATTAAATGGGACCTCACCAGTCTCTGTCCTATCCAATTCATCATCGTTGCTGCTCCATTTCCTTCTCTTGATTTTGGGAACCAAACGAGTAAATTCTTTCGTATTTAACGACGAATCATCATGGGTTTTTCGTTCGAATCGAACAGCGCTAACCTTTCGGGCATTCCCTTCTAATATCTGCGGATATCATCTATTGTTGATCACAAAAAAGTTGCCATATTCTAGCTCCATTTTTTTATTCTTATTTTACAAAGAACAAGAAAAACAAACCTCAAGCTTAAAAATCTGACTCCTCTGGTTTTCATCTTGTCGACCAGATTCTGATGAGTCGTATTCGCCATGCTCTTCTCGATTTGCTCTTTCCAGGATAACTTTTATGGTCTCTCCTGTCCTCGGGATGTACCCAAACGCTTCGCATACAAAGCCTGACACGGTTTCATACTGATGACCCTGAACATGCAAAAACAAGAATGTTGGCAAGCATCGATGGACTTGACAACCATACTGAAACTTGAAATCCATAGAATTGTACCATACACTACAATTATTATATCCAAAACAAACAAGGAACATATAATAATAACAATCCCATATATGTCGCACTCAACGTATTTTGTAGGACGATCAGTTTAGTATTGTAAGTTGTAACCCGAGGGAAGATGAAAAACTACCTCCGGCATTTTAATGTAGAGGTCTTCAGACAGCTGCCCGATGGTAGTATTAGCATCCACATCATATACACCATCGGCACGCATGACAATATTACCAGTCTTTTTCTGGATTTCTTCCTGCCATAGGGTAAAATACAGGAAAATCAAAGTCAGAAATTACGTTATTTTTCAATGCTCCTCTGCCAATGCCAATAGAACTTGTATTGTTAGCATAATAAATTCAAAACATAATGCAAAACTGCAAAAATAAAATAGGGAAAATTCATGCCAGTATGTAAACCAAAACCCCCTTTAGTTACACAACGAGACTTGGTAGACATAAGATGCTGGGGTTTTCAATAAGCATTGACATTCAATCAAATGGATTCGGAACAATTCTACATCAAAGCACGTACGAATTCCAGAGAATGTCATTAATCTCAAATCTCGACAGGGGATTAAGGATAAACTGATGATTTATGGTTAAGTTCCTCCCATATTCTAATATTCTCAGGCTATTACGCAAGAGCAAACTAATTTTTTTAAAAAAGTCAACAAGTATTCAATTTATGTCATCTCATCGATCACCTGTCCAATGCAATATCTTGTAGCTTTTCCGTACAATATCAACACCACAAAAGTAAATAAAAAGGCGACCAGAGAATGAAAATTTTATGAGTGGGATAGGACATGCATCTGAAATTAGTGATTGCAACAGAAAACACATGGTATCATCAAATGACTTACTTTCGAATCATTTTCATCAAAAATTTCACCAACAATTTCTTCCACTACATCTTCAAGGGTCACTATCTGTTGTAGCATAAAAGAAAGTAACATTAAATACACAAGAAAAAGTTGTTTGGTCCAGTATATGACCAACAGATATCCATATCAAGGTAGTGTAAAATAATATACGAAGGTGAGGAATAGCTTACGCCAACGGTCCCACCATATTCATTTAGAACTACAGCCATGTGCACCTTCCTTATTCGGAACTCTCTTAGAAGATTCCACACGGACATTGAATCTGCAATGTTGCTCAGATTTCATAGATATTTAATCTGTTTACGTAAATCCTAGTTATAAAATCACAAATCAGAACAAGAAAGAAACGAAATGAGATGTGAAAAGCATCCTTTTGAAATGAACAATGTTATAACTTGAAAAACTAAAATTTGATGTGGCTCGTGTTTCAAAACTGTAGGCATCTTTAGATACCAATCCTCATTGATTGGAGTAGAAAAACCTGTTTAACATTTTGAGGACTAAAAAGAAGCAGCCCTTCGAAATGCACATTATACAATATTAGACTGAACTTACTTTTTGGAAGAACAACATACAAACACACGCATACACTTTCTCTCACACACACTGACGCACATATCATGTAAGAAGCCAAATTTCTATTGAATTTCAACATCCAAACATGTTTTCAAAATATTAATTGCAGAATCTAAAACTCAAAAATTACCAGGAACAAAGTATGCCGGTTTATGCGCTAGCTCTCCCACAGCAGAATTTTCAAGAAGTTCCCCCTTCAAGACCAAAAAGAATATAATCTGAGTCCCACGAGAATATTTTGTGCATGAGTAGAAAAGATGAGAGGACAACATTCTGGATAAATACACAGAAGCATTCGAAATCAGTTAACCTTCTGGACGTAACCCAGAAGATCCATTGCATATGCAATACCAACAATATTGTCAATGCGCTCCTTAAAGACGGGCACCCTACAAGCATAAAAGGAAGCTTCTTGAACTGAACATAATACAACCCACAAATAGAAGAGCAAACCATACCTGGAATATTGATGATTAACCCATGAATTGTGGAAATCAACCAGTGTTGCACTGTCATCTATGGCAACAACATCGACAAGAGGTGTCATTACCTCTCTAACATGCGTATCTTTTATTTCTAACACATTTTCAATCATATCCTGTCATATATCAACCCAATGTTAGGCTCTGACGTGCACATCGTGCGTAGGATACTGATATGTGGAACAAAGTTCACCTGTTCTTCCTCCTCGATTGCTCCGCTCAATTCTGCTCCACGCAACATCAATTTTAGTTCATCTTCAGTTACATAAGGCTCACTAACACATCAGGACGACCAAGTTAAGGGTAATGTTATGGGGTAATAAAAAAATATAAGGTGGGAAAATCCAGTGACATGGTAGAAGCAAATAAATATCAGCTCACAAAACAAGAGGATTGATTAATAGCATTTATAATGAATACACAATTAGTAAGGATAGAGGTTATCTTCCTGTAATAGATAGATGCACTTAAAATTAGTAAGAAATATTAGAATTTACGACTATCCCTTAAAAGAGCCACTTTCTAAAACCTGCTCAGGAACTCCCTTTTTAAACTGAAACATACCAAACAAAATGAGTTTCCCCACATAATATCTCTATTTTCTTTAATGATCTACATCATATTGCACAGATTTCTTTAAAGAATCTCAAATATCGGAACTTGATCAGCAATCGTCTATTGAGAAACTAAAGATTCTGGCATCCAGCCCATATAAGAGAATTATAATTTATATGCATGGCAAAAATAATAAATGACATGAGAGAGAAATGCCGATTGAGGTATACCTCACCTTCTCCCTTTCAAACCCAGAAGTTTTAACATTCCCATCGACAAATATGTAACAACTCTGCCCACGGGATATAATACAAGAGAAAGCCACGCCACTGGCCTGACCTAAAGACATCACAACTACACTGCATCAAAAATATATGAGGCATACACAACATTATACGTGTCTTAATTTTATTTAATTTAAATTCTTTAAGAGAGCATTTGATAATTAAAACTACCGACTGCAATTTGACAAAGTCATAAAGCAAACTCAAATCAATTACAAGCTCGAAACTTACCACAAATTTAACAACCTCTGTGGCATTGTGAACGGCTATACTTTTTGGAGTAATCTCAGTAAGAAGCAAAATTGCAACCTGGTGTTATTGACAGTTTCAGACTAAGTATGCCCAAATGAAAACAGAGAAATTTCCGACTAAATGTTAACGGGGAATCAAAATTCATTTTGTAACAGATTATCACGATGAAAAAAAGGCATTGGACGAGGCTCTGCCTATACGTATTTCTGGTCAATTGCCATGGTGGGAAAGGAAACAAATATTAAAGCTCCAGATATTATTGCTAGCCGCATAGCCGATAATATTGCATCCTAGAAAGCCAATTAAGATGCAGATTATGATTAGATAGCGAGGATTGGATACTTTTTATCATCACAAAATACAGGGATGTTAGCATACACCTAATTGCATTAACACGAGAAACATTAAACTACATGACACTAAAGGAGAATATTTAACTTATGAGGGCATGTAACTGATCTTGAAAGAACATGGAATTCCAGGATTCAACTTGGATTCTCAAAATTTTTGAAATATGGCGGAACTCCTTCAATATGCACAAGGATTTGTGACCAGATTGACATAGAAATTTAGAATGAATTTTTACTTTTGTTTATAGAATAATAATGTCAGGTCTAAATGAGAATGATCGATTTGAACTTGGAATTTTTGAGGAGACGGGAGCCAACTAAAAGCTGTTTTTCGCATGTCACCTGTTTGGACATCAAAATGCAATCCAGGGATAAAAATAAATGGCATGAATGGTGCAGAATTTTCATTAAGAGTGGATAGAGCCACGAGTCCATGTGAAATTTTCAGCTGAACTCCACTAGCATAACATCTTTGAGAAAATAAAAAAATTCATTATCATTAAAGATTATCATCGCAGCAGTTCTGGAGATTTGACCTTCCTAAATCCTATTGAAGTGAAAGCAAAGTAAGCAATGTGGGCTTAATCCAATCTGGAAGACCAAAAACAACTATAGTCATACCGTCATAACTCCGGTAGCTGCGGTGACACCAGCGTCTCCAAATATTGCAGTTGCAGCTTCAGTAACTAATGCTGTAGCACCAATATTTACCACTCTAGAAAAAGTCAATATTCAAACTTAGAAAACATGTTGATATCCGAAAGAAGAAGAAAAAGAGGCTAATTGATGATAGGAGGAGCAATACGTGGTGCCTATAAGGATGGTTGTCAGGAAGCGAGTAACATCATTCCTTAGCATTTTAAAGACACCATTTTCTGACTCTTTCTCTGCCAATTCCCGCACCTATCATTCATCACATAAATTTGTCAGTCAGTTGTTTTTTTAGAAGAAAAGAGAAACCAACTGAAAAATAAATCTAATTTTCCCAACACTGAGAAATCATCTCAAAACTACAAAAGCCATTATAAAATGCAACAGATAAGATAATCATGCAAACACAGTTGAACAAATGCAACAGATAAGATAATCATGCAAACACAGTCGAACGCTAAATCTCTCCTAGCAACTACTTCAAATCATTAACAGAGGTCCGTGCATGCTAGACCTCTTTTAGTTTCAAATAACACCAGAAGAGTTTTCAACTCCGTCCATGAGACAGATGGATAATATGTATAGATAGCAATGCAATCCCAACAACATTTCATCACTACCTTCCAAGGCCAAAGAGTGGTAATGGAAGTCTCGGCCATGGAGAAAAAAGCGGAGAGCCCTAAAAGTGCCGCAAGAACCAAACCCTGCTCTTTGATAAGCGTCAGAACCTGCAAAATCTTTGGCCATGAGGTCCTCAACGCCGATAAACTCCGCTCCCAGACCCCATATCCCGTACTCATGATCCCCTCCAACGCCAGTGCTCTCCGGCAACCCAATATCACGAATACCCCAATCGCCACAGCAACAATCGACAGCCACTTTCTGGCCAAGATTTCTCCCAAATTTTCGACAATCCCCACATCATCGCTCTCATCTTTCCTACAGAAACTGGGTTTAGTCGTACGTGAATACAGGGGAGCTTTTCTAAAAGAGTTAAAAACGGAAGCTTGAGAATTACACGGCGGAGTACACAATGCCCCGCAACGAACCCTTTTAAGAAGGAACTTAGGGGATGGTTTCCAAGTGTTGCAGAGAACTCTAAACGAGGTAGTATGATAGGCGACGAAATTGGGCCGATTGAAGAGTAAAGTTTCAGGCACGGCTGCGGCAGCCGCAGCTGCACCCATGAAATCACTTCGTAAACTTAGGAAATGAAAATGTGTGGTTGATTATCAGCGGGGATTTATAATCTAGTAACTTAACGAGATTTTAGAATCTGATATCTTGTTTAGCCGATGAGCTGCTCATCATCATGTTCGTTATTCGTTGAAGAGCATAAGCAGAGAAGTGTTACAGTTCTTTGGGTTTTCTTGTAATTGTTTCCCACTTCGCGTACAAGGTCTCCATCAACTTGTCATATGCGAATGACATATATACCCTTCTTATTTTTCTCCTCCTTCTAAAAACAAACAATTGGTTTAGGAGGAAAAAAAATCTATATTTAAATATAATATTATTTTACATATAAAAAAAATGTGCGCGTGATCAATTTATCCTTGAAAAAATCAGAGTTTAATTTCAAAAAATAATGATCTTATCATTGGTAAGGCAAAGATGGCTTAAAATACCAATTTAATTTACAGTCATCTTTCGATGCACATGGAATAAATCTCGAGCAAAGAGAATATCATGTAAACAACTCTAGCCAGAAAATTGCACCGAACACATAAGGGTGACAGTTTCTTCTGAATTAGACGGAGAATCTGATATTTGACCGGAATGGAGGAGGGTGTGGAGATGATTTTTTAATCAATTAAATAAATAGTTAATTGGGTATGGGGAAGGAGGTGTGTACTAAAGAATCCTATTCATTCTCAATCCGAATACCCGATTAAATTTATAAATTTGCTAACTAATTGGGCTAAATTTTCCAGTAAGTTACGCCTATTATTACAGGCCAACACCCTCCGCAGTCCCTTCTGTAATCTCTTCACTAAATTAGAAAATCCATTCATGGTTCTACTTAATTTTTTCAAATGAATTTTGCTCGTTTCAGTACTTAGTTAAAGCTCCAAATTTCTAAAGTTGGACAGAATCAATTTTTTCCAAGTAAAATAAAAACAAAATAATCAAACAAATGCTTTTGTAGATGGATGGATCGATCGCAGGGGGATCCTTCAGGAATCTCATACTGTCCATTAAAAAAAAAGGAAAAGAGAAGAAAGACTCTTTAATAATTGATCATAAAATTGAAGAATCCAATTCCACAATCATTTAAAATTGCACAACGATATAAATATATCAGCAATTTGAACACATTGTGTGCATGTACAATTTATTAAATAAACAATTCTGATATTGAAATATGAATTTTTTTATTCAATTTAATAATTTATATTTAAAAACAGAAAAAAATTGAAAACAAATAAAAAATTAAATCTGAAAACTTACAAATAATTTAAAAAAATTAAATAGAATAAAAAATTTAAAAATAAAAATAAAATTACACTTAACTTTTAAAATAACATGATAACATTGCACGTAGCTATAACAAATTAAAATTCATACAAAAATTGGGCCAAACCATTAGAACAAGGTTATGGGGGGTTGTCCATAGCGTCGATGAAATAGACACTAATTGGTTTAATGTTTCTAATTCACTTAATTTATTTTGGAAAGTGGTTACGCATTACGCAACATTCATGAAATGTTGTCACATGTTGATAACTCATGTTTATATTTCTTCTAACCCAATTATCAGAAACCAATGTTGCTTTGATTATTGTCAAGTGTCGGATTGATGGAAACAGTGTACCATACCTTCGCGAGAAGTTCATTATCGGTCTTCGTCCAATTTTTTTAATTCCTTCCTATTATCGTCGGCAACGATCTTCTTCCAATTTTTTTTTGGGTTTAGCAGGAGACTTCATTGACATTTTGAGAGAAATTGAGTTTTGTTGAATATAAAGGTCTTCATTTGCTTGTCGAACTATTGAGAATTAAATTGAAAAGAATTTGGTGAATCAATATTCATATCATCATTTCTTCATAGACCAATTTTCGTATTTTAATTTAAAATGAAATGAAACAAGAAGAAAGTTTGATTTTAGAATGAAAGTGGACGAAACTGTTATTTTTTAAGGTGTATTATGACAATTTATAGAAATATGTTTTGAATTTTCAAAATATGGCCGTTTTCGAAGTTTTTTTAAAATTATTTTTATATATCATTTTTATTTTTAAAAGCTCGAAATTGGGATAAATCTTGGTGGTTGATCTGCAATGAACTATTCATCTCAACCATTTTTTATATAATTTTTTTCTATTTTTAAACGAACAGAAAAATCTGACAATTGATTCAACATTACATATAAAAAAAGTTGGCAACTTCACTACACCAAACTCAGCTGTATCCTCGCACGTGAAAACTTTCGCGTGCGAGATCCTCGCCCTCCATTGGTCGATGAAGCACACACTTCATCGCACGACTTCATCGACCATTGTACATGACCTAAACAATCCGCACAAATAAGATTATAACCCATGACCAATTGAATCTTGAGGTCACTTAGACGAAGAGCTCTTCGACAAATATAACAAAATGGAATTTAACTCATGTGCCACCATATAACATATTAATAATTTGAATAATCCAGAATCCCCGACCTACTACGCCTGGTTGGTCAATTGAGTCGTTTCAAATTCTTCTATTTATATTATAAAATTAAAAAGTTAAAACAAAATGTTAGGCGACCCATTCGAACCAAACGGGTCTGTCCCATACATGGAATCATATACCTAATTAAATTTAATAATAATAATTGATTATTATGATTCGAAATGCCATATGGCAAGTCCCCATTTCATGCCTTTAACTCAAAGTTGAATAAATTATAATTATAGTTATTCTCTTCGCGGGTTTATATGTCTATATCTATTAAACAGATCATTAAAATAATATTTTTGACATAATAAATAACGATTTGTCATGAATTAACTCGATAAAAATATATATCACAAAATCGATCCGTAAATCAGTATTTTTCATCACATCGCGTATAAAGACGATCTCACACTAGTTTTATATTATAAATTTAGTTTTTCCATTACATTTTAAATATATATTTTCTAAATCCCACCACGTTTATTTATTTAAATTTTAAAATATAAAATAAATCAACCTAAATTAAACTAAAGGAAGAACAATGGTAGTTTAATGATTTATCCTATACCGTTGTTCATGTGCCGGTCCAATTACGAGGATGATTTCTTTGCGTGAAGTACACGAGGATGCGTAATTCTTCTGCTTTTGTTTCCTTCTCGCCGTGTCGCTTTCTGTACTGCGTTATCTGTTCTGTACTACGACGTAAATGTTACTCCGTGAGTAATTTATTTAAGGAACTGTCAAAATTTCCAAGAAATGCTCCAAAACTAGCTCCCACTCTCAAGATCCATGTCGCGGCTTTATCTTTTCCTTTCTCTGCTTTGCATCATTTTCCTCTCTGCCGCCGCCCACGGCGGAGATGCTGACTCTGACTCCGACTCTGTCTCGCCGTCGGAGAAGCCCAATCTCAGGTCCCGATCCCTGATACTCGTCAAAATATGGTGCTTGATTCTGGTGTTTGTGGGGACTTTTGCGGGGGGTATGTCCCCCTATTTCATGAAGTGGAACGAGGGTTTCTTGGTGATTGGCACGCAGTTTGCGGGTGGGGTGTTTCTGGGAACAGCACTGATGCATTTCTTGAGTGATTCTAATTCCACTTTTGAGGATTTGACGAGTAAAGAGTACCCCTTCGCGTTTATGCTGGCGAGTAGTGGATATTTGCTCACTATGGCGGCTGATTTCGTTGTTTCTTATGTGTATGGAAAGAATGATGCAGGTTCTGCTCATGTTGATGTCGAGCTTCAAGGTTTGTGTTTATTTGAGGATATCGCGTATCCTGCCGCATTAGATTTTGTAATTCCGATGTCTTATTTGGGGTTCTCTTGCCATAATTAGTGTTTATTTTCTTTTCTTGCTTTAGAAACAATTAATAGCAAGGTTAACTTCGTGAGATTTCTTGGGTCTATGTTATGGGAGTTTGGTGCCATTAGGTTTCATAGTTTTTACATTGAGTTGTGATTTTCCATATTCTGCCTCTCTTTGTTACAGCAAATACTCGAGACGTTAAAGGCCACGATAATGGAATACCGTTGCATTCGAATTCACATTTACAGGTTACATCTCTGTCTCAAAAGTGTATTTTTTCCATCCATAGGCAGGGGTGGCGATTTTTGAATGAGCTTGATCACTTTGAGGTATTTGATTTATCAGAGTCATGCCACAAAAGCTTCACTTCCAAGCGCCACGTCTCTTGGTGACAGCGTCTTGTTGATTGTTGCCCTTTGTTTCCATTCGGTGTTTGAGGGCATTGCGATCGGAGTGGCAGAAACCGAGGCAGATGCTTGGCGAGCTCTGTGGACTGTCTGTTTACACAAGATATTTGCTGCCATTGCTATGGGGATAGCTCTTCTCAAAATGATTCCAGATCGTCCTCTCTTATCATGTGCAGCTTATGCCTTTGCATTCGCCATATCATCACCAATTGGTGTAGCTATTGGCATTATAATTGATGCCACGACACAGGGTTCTGTGGCTGATTGGATATATGCAATATCAATGGGTTTGGCTTGTGGGGTGTTTGTCTATGTGGCCATTAATCACCTACTTGCTAAAGGCTACAATCCTCAGAAGTTGGTTTCAGTCAACACACCATTTTTCAAGTTTCTTGCTGTTTTGTTCGGTATTGGCATAATTGCAGTTGTAATGATATGGGATACCTAGCTAGCTGGTAAAAAGTGAGTGTACCATTTGCCCTAACTTTTTCGAGTCGAAACAAAGCCGTGAAATGTTTGAGTTGCAACTGGGGTATGAACCTTAGTAACTGAGATCTTCAAGTTGGATTTTGTATTTCAGTTGTAAAATATGATTTTTGAAGAAATATACTCAAGAACTAAAAAACCAAAAAACAATGGTTGGAATATAAGTACCTGATAGATAGATTTTGCATTGCCAAATATGAAATCTATGGATCCTTGGATGAAACACTGGTAAAAATATTTTGTTCCAGTTTCATCCAAAAGAGTATCCTGTGATCGCAGAAACCAAACTTTGTCAAACATGGCTTCATCACCTGATATCCTTAATGCCACAGCTTGGTTGCCATCAACTCCACCCTTTGTGGAGACAACTGTATTCTGCCATAGAAAGTCTACTTTTGGGTCAATAAATGAAATCTTATGACTATAGGACATAATACAAAGTCATATACAGCGAAATTTTGCCTCAAAAGTGATCCTTGATGCATAGAAGTAGTCTGATTCTACTGTGACAGAGGCTGAACTCCACGTTATTTTATTGTTGCCATTAAAATATTTGACAATATATTCATTCTAAATTGGAATGCTTCTTCTCTTTGATTCCTCTTTCTTTTTTGATACATAGATAAATATTTTGATGTCATGTTGACTTTATCATAACAAAAAAAAAGCTTTATATAACTTATATATATAACTTGGAAATTTGGATAGCATTTTCAAATTGATATATAGTAGAAATAACCAATTTGTAAATCATGTCTTGACCAATACACAAAGCTTTTTATTACTCAAAACAACTGCTGATTTTCTTATTAATACAAACAAAAAATGATAGAAATGAGAAAAAATAGTCCTTTGTTGGCACCTAATCCAGAATACAATATGAACATACAGAATTTTGAAAACAAAAAAATTCTTTAAGAATTCTTAATATTAAATTTTAATAATTGAAGGTAAAATATAATGTTTAAATTCGACTACTTAAATCACATATTACTATAAAATCAAATTGAAGGAAATGATAAACTGTATTTTGCTATCAATATAAGATTAAGAAAAATAAAATTCTTTCACCATAAAAATTGTTGTATCATAATAGATAAAGTTTGTTTTGTTTTGTTTTTTTTGTAAAGCTAGTTAAATAAAATATTATATTACTATAATTTAAAATATTTTTTGAAGTCTCCTTAAATTATGAGCTCTGAGACGACAAAGTCACGTGAGGTCCACCTGCCGCCATTTTTATCTCTGAAATCCAACCTGTACCCATCTACAATCAAATCGTCCCACGTAAGTAATCCCTCCTACTGTTGTCATTTTGCGAAAACCGTTGCGATCGATAGCTATAATTTATGCCAATGGATGAGGGGTGGAATGGGGGATTATTCAAATATATAAATAAATAAAACTACTTTTAACCCATTTTTCATGATGGAATGGACACATTATTCTTCAGTAATTTAGGAAATGAAATGAAAACCAAGACAGAACTGGAAACAAGAAAGAAGCAAACTTTCATTCAGAGCACTCGTCCAAAGACATATTTAGGGTAAGTTTCAAGTGTTTGACATAATCTAATCTAAATAACAAAATATCCCAATACGCGAATTTAAATTCTAAACACGAAATCCGTTTTAATATGGAATTTCAACAAGACAGATCGATTCAGTGCAGTACTTGAATGGTTGGGCCAATAAAGTCTTGCAAGAGCCGAAGGGATCACAAGGAATCTTCTCAATCTTTTAGAAATAAAAGGGTCCACTCCTACATGCATAAAAATGCCTATCAAATTCAATAAATCAACAAATTCAACTCTTCGTGTAACTGTAGAATAACAAAGCTTGGAGCAGAAATAGTGGCGGTTTATTAATTTTGGATTAATTTGATACGAGTCCGGATGACTCAATTATAAAATTAAAAAATTTCAGAGTTTAAAATCTTAACTCGAATATGTTAATAATTCTGGCTCCATCGTTGTGCAGACACGCCATTAAAATTTAGACCTTTATCTCATTAACTATCTAAAGAAAAAAGGAACATACTTAATGACATAATTTGTCACATGATGCTGCAAAAACTGATGGGTTCATCCTCATACGGGTCATATTCTCTAGGTGGATATGATGGTACGTACCTCGCAGGTGGTAAGCTCAACCCGTGATGATAGTAGGGATGATCGAACCTTAATCTTGACGAACACGAATAAGAATATTGATCCATCAAGTACCGTCGCCTATACCTATATGGGTCGTCAAGTACTCCGTATGGGTATCCGGTATTATAATAACCATGATCATAATAGTCATGAGAGTAAGAACGTCTATTAAGTTCCGGGTGTCGGAGTTTGACCCATTTTAACTCCGCATGGTACCCGGTTCTCGTCAAGGCCCTCACGAGCATGTTTGGATTCACCACACCGTACACTTTGGCCAGCCCTTCTTGAGAATCTATGGTAACATCAAATACCCCTACAAAAAGTAGTGTCCAAATTTCATTAATCATGCGTACGTGGGAGACTAATAATTTCTTTTCGGCCAAATGAAAAAAAAATATATTAAATCTTCAGTAGTTTCTCTAATTAGATAATTAGTTTACCGCAAATTGAACCAAGAACCTCCAGCATCTTCATTTTGCAGGCCTGACAATGGACATTCACCTTCAGAACACAGCTCTACAACAAACATGATTTCATTCAAAAAGCTTCAGATTAATTACTGGCATATAAAGCAGCGATTCATGATATCAAGTGAAAAGTAATAAGCACGATAATTTCTGAATAAATACCGCTTCAGCATAAGGCTCCATCGATCACAAGTCAATATCAAAAGACTGTATGTATGTATGCTCGATAACTCTGGATATGAAATATGGGTTTCTTTTTGTGCAGTAGATACAAGTATTAAATCATATTTCGAGGTTTTATGAAAATGGAAAATTAATCTTTCGAATGATTTTGTATATATCGTTTCCATTTTTAATTAGGATAAGATTCCAAAGCATACAGACCAATTTTAACCACGTAGTTGCCTGTTTTACGTTGGATCATATTCTGTGTAATCTCCCAAATAACAAGAAAATATTAGGATCTTATCTAATTGTTCCAATCCCGGGAAAATGTGATGACAGTATCAATTCTCTGTAAAGAATTCCTTTTCCTAAAACTCGATTTATTTCCTTCACTATCGTAATATTCATTAACAAATGAAACCATATTGAGTCTCAATATGAGAAACAATGACTAAACTGAATAATGGATGACCTCCGCCATCTGAGTAAAACTCGGTGGGGATAAGTTCAATGGTTAAATGGCAACAGGCCTAAATTTCAGCATTCAATTACAAGATAAATTTTAACGTATGTTCAATGGCAACATATTCAATACCTTTTCATTTAACCTGATCGATTAGTGAAAGCATAAGAAGCAAAGCCAGCAGCTTAGATGTATGCATGCTCCCTTTTGGATATTTATGGATGGCAGATAACTCTCTGTCAAGAATGAAAGTGAGTTTGCACACAATGCTTCAATCTCGAATTTGACTCCACTGTCTAACAATTGCTTGAGTTCGAACCTAAGATTGTAAAGTATTACACATGGACTGAGAATTGCTTTTTACAATGGCTAATGGCAATACACACAAAAATAATTATCATCCTAGAAGCTTTGCCTCCAACAGGGTACTTCGCATTCCATATAACACCTATGCAACATACCTCAGAGCTTATGCTTATCAGAGAACGTTTAAAATTAGCTGGAAAAAATGAGATTTTAAACACATGGTCCCATGCTATGTATCTACACGTTAAAGGTAGGAGACACTGTTGTGGAAGTTGATATGTTTTATAATCAGATGGAAAGGATCCAAGCCAACGAATCTCCGGGAGATGATGTGATTTGGCAGCATAAGTGTAGTAAGTATTGATATATATTAATATGGATGTTCTAATTTTATACTCAAAATTTTATCTTTTGTAATATATCTAAACAAATTTGTTATTTAATATCATATATATGTTCTATATATTTTCAACGTTTTGTACCAAATTGCATCCGAAAAAATAATTGTGGGCTCAGATAATGTATAAATATTTTTTTTTGTGAATTAGAGATTGTAGAAAAAATTTCGGTCTGACAAAATTAATATACATATAACTATATTGTTGGAGATTTAAAAGCAATTCTCCCATGATAATATACTAATTCAATTTTTCTTTAATATTTATAAACTTTAATATAGATAGTTATGTGTGGGGAGAGAATAATTAGTATCTACAGGATAAATAATGTTATTATTATGAAATATTGAGTAAAATATAAAATGATATTTAATTTATAATAATATATTTGGTTTGATTAACTAAATTTTGAATAAATAATAGATGACAATCTTGTTCCTTTCATAATTAATGAATATGAATAACATTCCCTTTCATTGGCCCACGTTTACATTCGAAGAAGTCAACAATTAACTTCCCCATTTAAGACAAATTAACATTAGTTGGCAAAAGCCGAACTGAGCACAAAACATAGAACAGTTTACAGACATTTGTAAAGCGAAACCTTCGAGTCATTCCAGGAGACGACACCGATTCGCGCTTCCACTTGTCGTAAATCCAAGTTTCTAGGTTAGACCTTCTGCTGAGCTATGCATCTTCTGTTCGAATTTATCGCTAAATGCCATTTTGTTCTTTGTTCTCTTTGAATGTGGATCCGTGTTGGCATCTGAATTCTAACCCATGATAGTTAATTGTATTTTACCCGTATGGATTTGGAGGATTTGAGACGACTCTGATGGGTTTTCGTTTATCTTGTTTAAATAGTTCAGATTTAGAATCCCGCTGTGATTTTTTGTGTTTTATTGCGAGACTGTATGTATATAAATTAATAAACCTGGAAGTTTCGCCCTGCAGTCTCAGACTTGTCAACCTCTGATAGATTATCTCTACCTTTTTATGTTCTATTGTTAGTAATATGACACCATAAATATTAGAGAAGTGAACAAATAAAAGAATATTAGTAGTGGTAGTTATGTTGATCAGAAGTATACGGGTTTAATGCATTCCTTCTTGTGAACGTTTATGTTGGTATTTCAATCCCCCACCCGGTAAATTCAAAGATTCCAGACAGTTTTTATGTCGTGGTGACCCAAAATTTGTTCTGGGAATCTCAGGTTTTTCGTATTCAGGAAAATACTGAAGTTAATGGCCAGTGACGGTGAAACGTCCGCATCAACAGCATTGTTAAGTCATAAGCCTCCGATCGATCTAAAAGCTGGTGCTAAGGGAAGGAGATTTCGTCGAAGCAAAAGCGCTCCTTTGACTGAATTTGTTCCTGGGGAAATCGATTGCACGCCGGAGCCACTTCCACGTTCTGATTCGTATTTATATAGCATAAATCCCAGTTTTAGAAGAGTGATCATTTACCTTGTATTTTACTTGGCTATCGGTACCCTATGCTTTAGCTTTGTTATGAGCACGATCATCGGCGTGAAAACAAATGGTGTTCTTGATTCTGTTTATTTTTGCATAGTGACCATGACCACTGTTGGATATGGAGACCTTGTGCCTAACAGTGCCTCCACAAAACTTCTTGCTTGTGCTTTTGTCTTCACGGGGATGGCTTTATTAGGTCTAACAATAAGCAAAGGAGCAGACTACTTAGTAGAAAGGCAAGAGGTATTGCTTATTAAGGCAATGCATCTCAGGAGAAAACTAGGTCCGAGTGACATTCTTAAGGAGATGGAGAACAACAGGGTTCGATACAAGTGCTTTATGATGTTGTCCATCCTCATTGTCCTTATTATTGTTGGCACAGTCTTTCTGGTTACTGTCGAGAAATTCAGCACCATCGATGCGTTTTATTGTGTTTGCTCTACAATTACAACATTGGGTTATGGAGACAAAAGCTTCTCAACAAAGGCCGGGCGTATTTTCGGTATATTTTGGATTTTGACAAGTACCATTTCTTTGGCTCAGTTCTTGTGTTACATTGCGGAGCTCAACACAGAGGGAAGACGGAAAGCACTGGTTAAATGGGTTCTCACCAAGAGGATGACAAATGTGGATTTGGAAGCGGCTGATATTGACAACGATGGGACTGTGGAGTAAGTCACTTATGAACTTATACATGAACTTTGTTGTGAGTTGTGTTTTTTAATCGATGCCCGTCTACATTCACAATCAATCACCCAAGTTGATGATAGTCAGATTTCTCCCAAATGCTCAAAATGAACGATGATTTCATTTTGTTCACCCCTCAAGTATGCCTGAAAACATGAGACCCGGAAACCAGTATCCAACATTAACTGATGAAAATATGAAATCATGCACGGCTGGTAATCAAAGTTTATGACTCGAACAATAGTTTCATGTAACGAAAAGTTATCGCCACTGATTGCGTTTTTTTGCTTGAAATTTAATGACAGTGCTGCTGAATTCACCATCTATAAGCTGAAAGAGATGGGGAAGATCAGTGAAGAGGATATTAACCTTCTGCTAGAAGAGTTTGACAACCTTGATGTCGATCAGTCTGGAACCATTTCTACGCGTGATTTAACTCTCGCCCAGTTAGCTTAAACACGAGAAGAAGAAATATTTTGTGAAATTTGTTTGTACACACATCTGCTTGTAATGTTTAGTTTCTACACCTTAATGAGTTAGTATATATATATTGTTGAAATTGTTGAAATGTGTGTGTGTATTTATTTCTTCATGCCTTGTGGATTTGCATTTTTTACATTTGTTAAAAGAAATCAAGGCTAATTTTCATGTAAAAACACGTCTAATTACTCAACTACAACATCTGTTATCATATTATCAATAATACAGGTTTCAATTTATCATAATTTGAGTATGCTATAACAGGATAGTGAGTACTTTCGTATGAAAGAAATATTTTTATAGGTATTCAATATATCATAAAAAAATAAATATACGTATATCTATTGTCGTAATCGTTGGAGAATACAGTAATTTATACATAAATCATCACATACAAGTGTCACCAACGTAATATGTAGGTATATCTAGAAATCAAACGAAAATCACCTGGAGCCGATCATCCTAGTATTTTATTAATATAAAAAAAAATGTACAAGTCATCACTTGACTGGCTAGAAAGCGTAAAGAAAGCGAACTAGCGTAAAAAACACCAGTCGGCTCAAAAGCTTGCGTTCAGCTAAATATTACCTGCTCCGATTGGCCATCGGCAAAGTTTAATAGCCCCTCGACGGCATTCTCGCCTGGAGTATCTGTCTCCGGCGCAGAAATTCGGCCAAACACGACGACTGCTACGAGAAATAGAGCAGTCGAAAGGAGGAGTGGCCAAAAGTAGTTCAAAACATCGAGAAAACGAGGTGCCAGATAGCAGAGAGAGAAGATCACAACACCGAAGCCAAAGACCAACAGAAGGTGCAACTTAAACTTGAGGAGCTTTTCTGGGATCTCCATTGCTGAGATGGGAAAACTCGGATCTTTCACTGTGCAGAGATTCTCCTTGTGAGGCATGTGAATGCCTCGCGGTCGGTGTCGGAAATTTTATTATTTAGTCTTTGTTTTCAATTTCAAATCCCCAAAATGCCCATAGTTAATTACACATATCTCCTAATCAAGGGATTTCTAGATGGTAGTGGCATTCATCATTAGATTTAGATCCCAGCGAATTGGATTTTTTTTATATCCTAATTTAAGAAGCGGAGAAAACTCGAATTTGAATCAATACATAAAAAATTTCGATAAGAACATTGGGCCAAGCCCTCGGTCTCCCCAGCTAAATAGTATTGAATGCACTGGATACATATTACTCTTTTACACAAGAATTGATTGTTTTTTGTTAATTATTTTTCTTTTAATTATTTGAAGAGATAATTAATTATAAAACAGACTATAAAGTCGTTTTTCTAAGTGAAAAAAAGTGTGGGGGTGAGTTTAGATTTTGTGTAATTCAAATCAGCAGATAAACATTATTTGGTTGTGGGCAACCTCACCTTATTCTTTGTTCCCCTGTCTGTTTGCTATGCCTGGCTTCTGAGTTCAGTCAGGATTTCTGATACTGATGTCGTAGTTATGGGCCATTTGATGTGTTGGGCCTGTATACCTTACCAGGCAGCCCATTCTACCATCCTGACGCCGTTCTAGAAAGCCGTCCGGGATATGAACTGTGATATGTTTTGGGCCCAATTCATAAATCCGGCCGCTACTATGGTGTCTCCTCCTGTTAGAACCGCCGGCGTCGCCGCTACTACAGTCTCAGTAATTGCCTTCCTCTCCTACATTCTTATCAACAACAGAAGGGCTCGTTCGCGTAGGAACACAATAAAGCGGAGAAGTGGGGTTGTTGCTGCCATTGGCAACACTCCTCTGATTAGGATCAACAGTCTCTCCGACGCCACCGGATGTGAGGTGATTTCTTTGTTTTTTCTCGAAAAATTTCATTGATTTTCTATATTCTTGCGGTTCCTTGATCATTATTTCGGCTGGCAGATTCTTGGAAAAGCAGAGTTCTTGAATCCCGGTGGCAGCGTGAAAGACAGAGTGGCAGTCAAAATCTTTGAAGAGGTATGAAACATTTTTGAACTTAACATTCTGTACCTCACCAAACCGTCAGGAAAAAATTTTTGCTTACTAAACGCGAAAATGGATGTTCTGCTTATTTTAAAATCGTAATTCTACCATGGAAGGAGCTTTTATGTATGTGAAAAATGCTAGTAGCATCTTCCTTGGCGCTTAAATCAGTTACAAAATTTCAGTATGAACATGCTACTTGTTTTTGTTTTCTCTCTGTTATGAGAATGCTGTAGTGTATCATTGTGTTCTGTCTTTGTAGTTCTTGTCTGTACTTTGTCGTGTTAGGTTAAAAATAATTTTTTCTTTGGGTGGTTTCCGCAGGCCCTAGAATCTGGAGAACTCTCTCCTGGAGGAGTAATTACAGAAGGCAGTGCTGGAAGCACGGCTATTAGTCTTGCGACAGTGGCTCCAGCTTATGGATGCAAGTGCCATGTAGTTGTTCCAGATGATGCTGCTATTGAGAAGGTATGTTTTGCGTTGCACTCTTATTTTCACGAATTCTTGATATGCAAAAACTAGATGCATTGTTTCAATCACTTTTGAGTTGGATTCTTTGAATAAACTTCCATGCGGTGTTCATTCCTTAATCATTTGCAGTCACAAATTTTAGAAGCACTTGGTGCCACCGTTGAAAGAGTTAGACCTGTTTCAATCACTCACAGAGAACACTATGTCAATATTGCACGGAGAAGGGCACTTGAGGCTAATGGACTAGCATCAGAGCACCAAAATTCTAGGCAAACTAGCAAACAAATAAATCAAGTTGAGAATGGTGTATTGGTCCAGGGAAAACAGAGTTCGACAAGCTTAGTTGACAGCAAGGGTGGTGGCTTCTTTGCAGATCAATTTGAGAACCTAGCAAATTTTAGAGCCCACCATGAGGGCACTGGACCTGAGATTTGGGAACAGGTTGGTGGGCATTTGGATGCATTTGTTGCAGCTGCTGGCACAGGGGGCACTTTAGCTGGAGTTTCTCGGTTTCTTAAGGTTGAGTTCTTCGTAATCATGAAATTTCTTGTTGGACGGGTACTCTGGAGGTGTAGTGATATGACATTGTTTCATGGATTCAACAGGAGAAGAAACCATCTATCAAATGCTTTTTGATTGACCCTCCTGGCTCTGGTCTGTTCAATAAGGTGACCAGAGGAGTGATATACACAAGAGAGGAGGCTGAAGGACGGAGGTTAAAACACCCGTTTGATACAATCACGGAGGGAATTGGGATCAACAGATTGACAGAAAATTTTAAAATGGCTGCACTTGACGGAGCTTTCCAGGGCTCTGATATGGAAGCTGTTGAAATGTCTAGGTTCAAGATATTGTTTGTAGTCAGTATGCTTTTCTGAACTCTTGAGATCAAAATATAACCCGAACTCTATGTGCTTCAGGTATTTATTGAAGAACGATGGCCTCTTTCTCGGGAGTTCTTCAGCCATGAATTGCGTTGGAGCTGTCAAAGTGGCACTAGAACTGGGCCGTGGCCACACGATTGTTACAATTTTATGTGACAGCGGGATGAGGCACTTGAGTAAGTTTCACAACGCCCATTATTTGTCCCAATATAACCTGACACCTTCAGCAACTGGATTGGAGTTCCTCGGTCTCTAAGCGGGTGAGGATTGCCGCTGATTTTGACATAAGCAGATTGTTTTCGTGATGGATATTTATCCTTTTAGTTGTTCTTGCAGGTTAGAAGATTGTTAATGGAAAAGGCAAGCAGAATTAGGAGACACTGTTCTCAATCACTTTTAGACAAGTTTATGAACAGGTTCATAAGATATTCGCATTTGAAATGTTTTTTTAAAAAAATAAAAAAGATACGGTTAGACAAATAACTTATAACGAAGAGCCATAGAACGCGTTTGTATTTTTGAATCACATTCCTAGGTTTGATAAGCTAAAGAATTTTTCTGTGGTTACAGATAGAGGGGAGTATTTTTTCTTATTTCCTTGGGAATCTTTAAGTTTCCATTGATTTTCCAGTTTTGTAATTTGATAATTGCATTGAGGGAGGGGTAGGGGTCTTTATCAACCTTACTGTTTTCTGCGGGCAGAGCAGCGGATACAAGGAAGTTAGCAAACTGGAAAAAAAATATTAAAAAAAAAAAAAAAAAA
>NC_133316.1:23279740-23509746 GCF_012295235.1 Primulina huaijiensis
AAAAAAAAAAAAAAAAAAAAAAAAAAAAAAAAAAAAAAAAAAAAACAGAATTTGATCATTGAGATATTTGGCAAATTCAAAAGTTGAGAAAGAAAGAGTCTGACCATAACCTTGCAATGTAATCATCAGGAGACGGGAAATTAATGTGCACCAAAACAACCTCCTTATTGAAAGCAAAAATAGACTTTCAGACCCGAAATGCAAGAAACAATAAAGACTTAAAATTAGATAGCGAGAAATCTAACGAGGGCGTCGACTCTCAAACTGGGACTCATGACAATGGGGGTCAAGCCAATCCCTGGGACTCTTGGATGCAATCACGGGCATTTTTCCCGTACTGCCCACAAGCTCCCTTAAGTTGTCAACTTTATTCTCACGCCCAGTACCACTGTATCTCTTATCCGCTTCCTTGAGTTTCTGCTTAAACCTCTGCCTGTTGCCAGAGAAATTTCGCTCTTGCTGTTTTGCCTGAGATGGAGGAGCTCCGTGGGGTCCAAGGTAAATATTCTCTTCTTTTCTAGGTTGCTAAATCGTGACAGATAAATTTGAAATTCATTTCTGTTACATGAACTAAAAGCTAGCTAGCTTCCAAGTGTCTGAAGATTTTTAAACAAAAAAGTGTTTACCTGAGCTGACTGCTGAGAGTCTTCTACTGCTGGAGAAACGGTTACTCTATCAAGGACATCAATTCCCAAGCTTGGAATCACAAACCCATCAGTGTCTTGCAAATTGAACAAACCAATGGTTCAGTACAGAAAGATACAACAAAATACAAAATAGAACAAGCAACTTTCTAGTCTTTGCAAAGCGTCTATGAAAGGTTTTCAATCTTCACGCTCAACAATCAGAGGGAGTAATAATTCCTAATCCCAACCACTGAGGACAACAAAAATTCCAGGAAGACAACCCACTAAGTGATTGGACAACCACTCCTGCACCTTCCACGAGTGAACCGGGCACGAGGAACATAATATGGGCCTTCGGTTACATAAACCATACTGCTGCGAGACCAACAGAGTATATCCCTTCATTTTGCTAAACGATTATTGACTATTTTGCCACCTTTTGTACATGAAGCACCACGATCTCCAGATATATTCATAGATTCACCAGTTTACACGAGCAGCATAGGTAAAGCTTTTAAAAGGAGATCCCTTTATTTCACAATTCAGGGTTGTAGAGCAAAAGTTTCATAAAAAATTTGCTAAGCTCAAAAACACTCGAGGAATGTTGCTTCAACGCATTTTTACATTATAAAGCATCACACAAAGTCACAATGCGGCAAAGTTCTTGAAGCATAGATGACCTTAGTTTTATTTTATCAACCATTATTTTTCGAAATCACGAGATACATGATGCAAATAGATTCACAAACCAGAACCGTCCATCTAAAACCCATAATATATACAAAACGAGCCAACAGAAGTAGAGGAAATCAATATACCAGACTAAAGAAAATACAGCATTCGTTAGCTGGTATAACTTCAAGCACGATAATCGAAATTCCTGATTAATGAACTTAAAAAACTATCAAACTCGATCTCCAATATACTATCAAGGCACATACACAGACACGTGCCCACATATACATACACGCCAAAACATAAGCATACATACACACATAAATAAAACAAGTAAATACCCATACAACAAAATTTAGCAAGATCTTAAATTTAACTGAAAAACACTGATAAGCAAGCAGTTCAAATTATCCTAAACTATTCAAAATAGGTATTCGTCAGTTCAAAGATGACCAAAGTGGCAAAATACAAGAAAAATGCGAGTATGCGACAGTACCCCACTCATCTTCTTCAATAGCAGGAGTGGTCTGCACTGAAGACGGGTCCATGTAATGCTGCTGTTGATCATCTATTTCATTGACCACCAATAATATCTTCGCGCAATTCACCACCCTGGATCGTGGAAAAGTTTCAAGCTTCGCTCCGGAAACGAAAAAACTATGGAAATCGAATCTCTTATTGAGAAAGTACGATTACAATCCTGAACAAAACCCTAAACCTAGAAAAATATTAGGAAGCGTTAGCCCCTGGCAATAAACGCGGCGACTTAAAAGCGGTTTCAGTATTTTACATCGTGAAGTTTCTTTTGGGCTAAATTTAATTGGGACAGTGGGTTTCTAATATATAGATAAGGCCGACCTCAATTAGTGCGGCCCATTTTGGCCCAATTAAATCAGAGATGAACTATTCAGTCAATGATCACCAACGGTCACCGGAGCGAAGTATGTGAAATTACTTCAACTGGTGAGTTCTGAATTTTTAGATTTTAGGAACTGAATGTATGGCACTTTTTCTGTTTCTGCATTTCCTTTTTTCCCCTCTAATTTGGCTTCTTTTTGCTTGCTAAATTCAGCTAATGAATGTGATGTTTGGATCTTGCTAGTGCTTGTATTTCCTCTAAGGTGAAAGTATAGTAAGAGGGCTCGTACCGTTTATAATCTATTTAGTAAAATGATGCGTTTGTGCATTTTGCACGACTTTTTCAAAAATTGTGCAATGAATTTAAAGTCAGCAAAAGGATTTAGCTGAAGTCCCGGAGTTTCAGTTTAGAGAACAGATGGAGAAAAAGGATGAGGGAGACAAGAAAAATCACATTTCGAATTGAAATATGAGCCAAAAATTCCTGCGGCTCCCTCAATTGAGCGCTCTGTACTTGAACAACAATTATTTTGTTAGTTCTTTTCTTGTGTAGATACTTGTATTTAGCTTGTATTCTCTGTGACTTAGTAAGACTTCCAAGTAAAATTGAGGAAGTGAGTTTAGATCAGGAAAGAAACTAAGGGAAAACTCAAGTTTGGATCATATATTGACTTGCACTTGAAGGAACTACACACTTGATTCTAGATACCCTATTACTGGAGAGAAGGGTGCATACTGATGTAAATCTTTTAGCAAAAACTCTTCTTTGTTCCCTTCAACAGGGCTGCATATATATTCTCGAGTCATGTTCGTAAAAACCTGTGTTAAGGCACCAGAGTAATCATCGCATGTTTATTGAGTGTTTTCCACCTATATATCAGGCTCTAAGATGAATCACTTATAATACTGGTTTCTTGTTGCACTTCTTTACTCTATTTATTCTGATTTTGGAGATACAATGCTTACCTTGACGCTCTGCTAGGTAAAATCGATCGCCCTCCAGATAAAATCTTGCTTTTCCGTTGTTTTGTTTTCAGGAGGACTTAAATTGCAAAGTCGATCAAATTTTGGTGGCGCCTCATGAAATTCCTATCAAATTTGCTTGATGAAAAAACCAGGTTACATAAAAGTTGCTTGTTTTTTCTTGCGATGTCATGAAATACTCGGCCTAAGTACCATTTTGTTTTTATTGGTACTCTGTCAAGGTTGAATTTGTTCAATCGCAGCTAGGTCCATAGCAGGATAAAGTCTTAGTATCTTGGGAATAACTTCTAGGACATACGAGTCATCATCCATAGCTTTCTTATGCAATGAATGGTAGTTCAACCATTCGATATTTCACCAATATATAGACTTAAATATTTGTTCTCCAGAACTTTTTGTTTTTGAAGTTATTACAGAAGCATTTAATGTTTATATTTTATAAAAAAATAAATATTAATCTTTGTGTAAATTTTTTGTTTCGATGATGAGAAAATACTTTGGGCAAAAAGGTGATGGTGGAAAACTACCAATCTTTTTTTCCCATTCAAGTGAGAGCGCTCATGAATAATATAAACACGAATTGGGCAGCAGAAGATTAACGTCAAGCACAGAAGTTCAAAGAAAAGTAACTGAGACCATTCACAGAACCATACTACCCAGAAAAAAACCAGCAAACGTTACCAGGTAAACCTAAAGATCTTGATGATTTTTCGATCACAAAATAAAATCAGGTTAGCATCCGAATGCAAGTCACAAAAGAAGCAGCAAAGTAAAAACAAAGAACTGCGATCCAAGATTTGTCGATTTACGAACAATAAATATGTGCATATACAACTTTGAACAAAAACAACATTCTTTGTGATATATACAAGCGTGATTTGACTGTACAAAATTCTGGAATTACAGAACGTGGTTAGTATTCTACATCATCTTGGTAAAATAGCAGTAAATTAACATGATACACCCAGCCAAAAATCATGGGGGTAAAGAATTACATGAAAATAAAACAAAAAAGGGGTGTAAATGATAACATCCTGTGACTTTAAATCTAACACATCAAATCCATACAGTAACATTCTCAAATTCCAGCGTCTCACACGCGCTTCAGAATTTTAGTCCATTCAATGGCCATATTTAACATAAAAACATATTTAGAGTCCAGTAACTGAAATAAAAGGTTCCGCAAGCAAATCGATTCCAGTGAAGACCGTGCCATCTCATCCTCCCTTAACTAGAAGTTTCATGCACTATCCGCTATGCAAGAATCCAGACTTCAAATGAAAAAGGATATCCTTCCAGCTAACATCAAAAGAAAAATGTGAGACAAAAAATTGCAATACCGCGCGCATAATCTAATTATAAACTCATATCTGTAACAAAGTTATATAGATAATAATCAGATTGTCAATAAACTCCATCCCAATGTCAGAGAGGAAATCTCCATATCGATTGCATAAAATGCACCAAGTGAATTGTAGTATATCATCAGAATATGGTGGCTGAGAAATATAATGGACAACCAAAACATTGCAATACAAAATAAGTTGAGATTTCAGATAAGCTCGATCAATCCAGAGGAATGCCGGATTTAACAGTGAAAAACTAAAACCTCATTCTACAGATTGGAGAAAAATATATGTATGTGTGCTTCGAATGTACTACCAAATAATTGTATGACTACTTTACAACGTCCACCAGAATATTTTGTTTCTCTTTTTAACCATACATATAGCTTATCGAAAGGTAGCGGAAGGGTCGATGTACTGCATCCAGATCCCTTGGGTGCAGTAATATCATATTTTTACCATCATTACAAGTGGGTGAAGAAGAGAAAATTTTGAAAAATAACCTTGGTCAAACTAATTTTTTGAAAAATAACCTCCAAGTGTATTCAAATACACTTGAGAGGGTTAGTTTCTTTTTTAAAAAAAAAAGAGTTTGGCAAGGTTATTTGCTAACGATCCTGTGAAGAATACAGCGGAAGGGTGTGAATCAAAAAGAACATGTCTTACATATAGAGCCTACAGAGTTGAAGACAACAGAAATAACTATTATCGATGTTGGTGATTACTTTATAATCATGTCAGGTAGGTCATTCAAAAACTTTCAGATCACTGAGTACTCATGCAGCAAGTGTTAACAAAGGTGCCAACACCACTTCCATGTTCATGCACCTGAATTAATCTAAAAAACACACTAAAATTACCATGAAGTATCTTATAAACCACCGCTACAATCCCAATCTCAGAACATACAGCTGCCTCAACAGGGATCTCTGGACTACAAAAACATCATCTCCAAAAAAAGTTCACTCGTGAATCTTGATTTCATTAGTCGAGCAAATAGTTGTCCACTGCCCAATGTTAAAATTTCCCTTCCTTTTCCCTTTCATATGGTACAACCTATGCCAACCTCCATTTCCAACACACTAAGGCGTTAATCCCAAGGCTAGTAAACCAACTATTTGTGGCAAAAGGTAATGATGGCAGATGAATCTTTTTCAGCACATAGGAAAGAAAAGGCATTTATGCGCCAGAAGAGCTACTTATTGGAGTACTATAAATGAGGTAAACGAAAAATATAGAAGGGCTATAGTTAAATGTGAGGCAAACAAACAACCTCTACTAAGCCAGACCAAAAAATGGAACAGATGAAAATATTTACAAATTGTTCCAACTAGTATATTGAAAGAGAATGCTGAAGAGTAAAAACTTACTTGACCCTAGGATAAGCATAGCCCTTGAAAGGAATCTCAGAACATTGAAGTAAGGAAGTTATCAACAACCACCTTTGTTCGTTGAAGTCAGGCATTCCATGAAAAAGCTAGCAAATGCTTGGAGAGATCGCAGCTAACAACATTTATTTAGGGTTCAATCATATTTTTAGACTAAATCTCAAGAAATCCTGCAGCAAATTGAGTCACTCAGAGGTGAGGCGACGCCTTTTCCCATATTCAGCATCCCTTGATCTTGATCTATGCTCGTCCTCGTGTGCTAATTTTGACTTGCTATGAGCCCTTGATGATCTTCCCCTGTCCCATTCATTTTCACGTTCAGCCTCTCGATTTCTGTACCTATGATGATCCGAATATCGCTCCCTATCTTCTCTGGTGCGTTCTCGCTCCCGATCATGATCACGGTCTTGAGATAGTTCACGATCACGGTCACTCTCCCTTTCCCTGTCTCTTCCAACATCTCTGTCATCACGGTGCCTTCTATCAGACCAATCAATATCACGTCCCATATCTTTCTCTCTGGGCACATCTCTGTCATACCCACCTCCTCTATCATCCCGGTACCTTCTCTCAGAAGAGCCAGACCAGTCCCTTTCTGACCCCCTGTCTTTTTCTTTCATTGCATTTGGCCATGGCCCTCTCTCTTGACTTCCTTCTCCATACTGATGCTCAGATGCAGCTTCTTCCCCATAGCTAGACTCTCGAACCCTCCCTCCAGGATCTTCACCTGCCCATCCTCCAATATTCGGATCTGACCACATCATCATATTTGGCCCCTCGACACCAGGATTAGGCATCATACCCATGCCATTTATGGGCATTCCCCTCCCAAAGAATGCAGGGTTAACATGGGGAGCAACACCAGGTAAACCAACATTTCCAAGAGGTCCAAATGAAGACATCATTCCAGAAAAGGGTGCTGCAGGAGCACCAGGAAAGCCCCCATAACTACCCATTCGGCCCATTGGACCTCCAAAAGCAGGATCAAAACCTTGACCCATCATTGCTTGAGGATGCAACATTGGAGGCGTGGCACCAATCCCCTGCACAAATCCATTACCATTACCCACTAGGCCACGAACACCCATTCCACCAGTCCGACCCCTCATGTGGCCCATTGGGCCCCTATTTCCCATCCCCCCTTGAGAATTGCCTCTACCCCAATTTCCTCTACCAAAACCTCGGCCATTATTATCACCACCTATATTACCACTGCCGCCGCCGCCGCCGCCTTGATTATTGCCACCAACACCAATGGGTCTGTTGGGCATATCCCCAGGCCCTCTCCGTGGTTGATTAACAGCCGTCTGTCCCATCTGTTGGTTCCTGTTGACCTGAGCTTCGCCCATTCTTTTGACAGTATATGGTGAGGCATATGCAACAACACAAGGTCGACCATTGAAAAGGTGTCCATTCATCCCTTCCTTGCATGCAGTGGCTGCTGCAGGATCATAAAACTCAACTTGACAATATCCTTTCGACTTCCCACTGGCTCTCTCATCAAAGAACTTCACCTCCCTCACTGGTCCATACTTGCACAGTTCCAACTCCAGCTCAGTATCTGTTGTCCACCAATGCAGGTCTCCAATATAAAGAGTAGCCCCAGCCCCCCCAGCCCCACCCCCAACATCACCTCCAAACATGTTTCCGCCAGTTCCATTGGCATTCCCAGTAATTCCAACATTCACAATATTTTCCGTGTTAGCAACACGGGGCTGATGGTGCTGAACCATCTGTTGATTATTCATGACACTGTTATTCACCATCTGCTCCACATCAACTGCTTTATTTGATGACTGCCCTAGCTCAAGCCTTAATCCACCACCACCTGGAGGTGCTCCGGTACCTCTACCAACTCCAACATTACTAGCATTAATATTTCCACCAAACCCCACATTCTGATACCCTTCTACCCCACTATGAACCCTAGAAGTATCCCTCTCATCTAGTAAGTTCATACCTACATTCTCCACTACCGGCTGATGCGGAAGAGAGGTCGAGGTCGTCGACTTTTCTTTGTTCTCCGGAACTTGTTCAATCGTTTGCCCTATGTTATCCTCGTTCTTCCGAAGAGACTGCATGAAGTTCTCGCCAACATTAACATCGTTGTAGAGATCTTCGTAGTCATCGTCCTCCTCACCCATAAAACCCTCATCGGCCACCGCGGAGATCGCTTCGTTCCGATGAAACTGCTCGTTCGGATCTCCAACATAAACACTGCCTCTATCTTCATTTTCATCCATGAATGACTAAAATTAGGGTTAAATTCAGGGCTATTTTTATAAATATTTTAAGATCAAATCCCTGGAACAAAATCTGGAAGCATAGAGGGAAAAAATATATTTTGATCGAAGGATCTTACCGGAAAGTGATACCTTTTCCTTCCAATTTTGAACTACAGAAACCCTAATCTCGAGGTCGCGATTGACAGGGGATAAAACTGAAGGCACTTTATGACTATACCATAATGCACAACTAACGTGTCCTTGTGGTGCGTATAACACTATCCTACTACCTACCACATGCGGGGTGCATTCATCCCCATTTTGTTCGTTCCATTTATATGGTAACTATTTTTATACATTTGATATGATTTTTTATCTACTTAACATTTGATAAATCAAGTTCACTTATTCAATCATAATATATATATGAGTTGTCATGGTTCATCACTACGGCACATATCATATGTTGAGTGGAAGAAAACACTACCGAACAGCATCTATAAGACCATAGATCCCACTCCATTTTATTATTAGCAGCGTCAAGCTTTTTTTTTAATTCAAATTATTTAATATGTTGTGGCCCCAATATTTTTTCTTCCAGCAGGTTAATCTGAATTTTTTTGTCAAAATACTTTTATATGTTTGACAAGTGTGATGAATTTACAAGAATTTAGATTTATTGAAAAAGATATTTAAATNTATATCTTATATGTTTTTTTAAATAATTGTTAGATAAATATTTACACTTTAACTCTTATTTTTTGCAGGTAAATATTATTTAGTTGATGCAGGTTATCCTACTTTCAAAGGCTTTATGGGACCGTATAAAGATACTAGATATCATTTACCTCAATTTCGATTGGCTCCAAAGTTCAGATCAAAAAATGAAGTATTTAATTATCATCATTCCAGTTTAAGGACGGTTATTGAAAGAACATTTGGAGTGTGCAAAGCACGATGGAAGGTATTACAAAATATGCCCACATTTTGTCTAGATACTCAATTTAAAATTATAGTGGCATGTTTTGCTTTACACAATTTCATAAGGCGATACGATGCGGCTGGAGATATTCTTGAACAACTCGAAAATATTGATGATTTACAAGAAATCGAGCAAGATGGTGAAAATGTTTATGTCCATGACAGAGGTACGAGATGGCAAGAGCCAACACAAGAAAATATTACGGAAATGAAAGAATTGAGAGATGACATAAGAAATTCACTGCCAATACAAGGTCGACATTGAACTATTAGTTTTTATTTAAATAAATTAAAGTAGAATGTAAACATTAACCATTGTTATTAACAATTGTTTTTATGGTTTTTAAGATTTCAATATTTTATTGTTTTGGTATGGATTTAATTATTTATATTTATACATCACACTTGTTTAGAAATCCGTTATAAAATATATATATAAATTAATGAGTTAAAAAACCACTTTAATGATATGTATCCAAACACATTTATTAATTTAAAAAGTGCTTTTTATCTATTCATCCAAACACAATATTAACACAACTTTTATTTAAAAAAGCACTTTTAAAAGCCAACTTAAAAAAGCACTTTTTTAATTAAAAAACTTTTGATACCAAACGGGCCCTATTTCTTCTTCACGTTTGGTAGATCAATTCAGAATCTTCAATGCACAAGTGAACTAAGAAACCATTCAACGAACAAAAGAATCAAGAAATATGAATGCGAATGATCTACGGAAATATCACTTTATCGAAACGATTTCTCAATCACTCTGGTTTACAGACTTGATCTCTAGATCAATCTCAACACTCTTGATTGACTTGCGCTTCTTGATTACTCCTGGAGTTTGTGGCAAAATAGAAATGACGTAGTCTAGAATGCAGAGAAATAAAGCAGCAAGTGTACTTTTTATCTCAGCCATGGACCTTCGATGGCAGTGGTAGGAAGCTCATCAATCCTGCCTGCTCAATTATCTTTCTCAAAGACAACCACATCCTACTCGGTGGAGTATCCCACCAACAGATTATCTGAAATATATATAAAAAAAACTTTACTGGAGACGTCACATATCTCCGGTAAAGTCTGCTGTTCCTTCCTATATAGGATTTGCGTATTCGTTTATTTCTCATATGCTTGTTACATCAATGGAATGTAATCCATTTAATTCCATTGAATTTATTAGAATGGATCATAATTGATTAGTCGATGTTTAAGGTTCTAGTCTATGAATCACTACATTTTCTAGCTCATAATAGAATAAAAATATGATAGAACCCTAATTATATCTCATTAGATTTGCAGTAGGTCATATTTGAAACAAATTATAAATCCCGATAGTCGATGTTATTTTTTAAATTTGATGGATCACATCGAGTTTGAATCAATTATCATGTAATGGAATGTTGTTTTTTCTTTCACAAGAATAAATTTACCAAGTTTGGTTTGTTAGACAACAAGTAAATGTGGTAGCTCATACACTTTATAGAGCAGTTGATTATTATGCTAGTCTTTGTGTTTATTAGTTTTTTTTTTTTTGACGAGAAAAATGCATTCATTCAATAACAGATTGGTTAAGGTACATATTCATAAGTGCACCAATACACATAGGTGTTTCTGACCAAACGCAAGGACTAGCGTAAAAATGAGAATGCTTAGCTAACACATGTGCAATCTCGTTTGCCTGTCTACGGGTAAAATGAACCGAAAAGCCTGGGTTTGTAGCTACTATGTCTCTACATCTGCCCATTATGCCTCCAAACTCCGTTATGTCGGCAACTGATTCCGTCATAGCATTGTATACTGTTAGCGCGTCCACTTCAAAGAGAACCTTTGGATAGTTCGAGTTGCGGATCCAAGACAGAGCTTCCAGCAGTCCTATTGCTTCTCCTTCTCTGACACAACAGAGTCCTTTGATCAAGTTAGTTCTGGCCATAAGAAATCTTCCCTCTTCATTTCGCACCACCATACTTATCCCGGCAGATTTTATGTCATCAAAAAAGGCTGCGTCAATATTACATTTGACAGTACCACTAGGGGGTGGTGTCCAAATACCATGCTGTTTCCTTGTGCTTGCGTCATGTACTTCTTTGTTGCTCTTTGCTATTGATATCCAGTCGTAAAGAAAACTCATAGCTGTGACTACCATTCTATTTGGGGTATCTAGGTGGTTGGTCCATAATGCGGAATTCCTTTGTTTCCAGATAGCCCATAGGATAGTTACGAACTTTCTCAAGTCTGCTCCGCTAAGGTCTTGGATGATCTTGAATAACCACTGTGTGAAGCCTTCTGCTACTTCGGCTTGGGTTTCCACTACCTGATTCAGCTTCGCATTGGCCCAACATTCACTTGCGTATGGGCAGGTAATAAACGTATGCCATGAAGTCTCCATGTCCTTGTTGCACAACACGCATAAAGCTGACACTTGAATTCCTCGTTTCTGCAGGCTAATGCGATTAGGAAGACACTTTCTACAAGCTCGCCAGAGGAAGCTTTTAATCTTTGGAGGGACGTCCACCTTCCAGATGGCCTTCCAGTTTCCTTGTATTTTTCTTGATTCAAGATTCTCATCCAAGCTCATAGCCACATGGTAGCCTGACTTCACTGTGTAAGCCCCATTCTTGCTGAAATGCCAAATTCACTTATCTTGGATTTGTATATGTACTAGTGGGATTTCCGTGATTTCTTTAGTGTCCCTGACGTCAAAGATAGATTCAATGATTTCATGATCCCATTCTCGTGAGCCCGGCACCATCAAATCTTGCACTGTCCAGTCATGCAACTCCGGGATCATAGCTTTTTCCACAAAAAAATTTGAGGAATCACGAAGCCACGGGTCCTTCCAAATGTTGATGTGACTACCATCACCAATCCTCCATCTATAGCCTCTCTTTAACACTACTTGGGAAGCCACAATGCTACGCCAAGCAAAACTTGGATTATGCCCGAGATTGGCATTTAAGAAATCCCCTCTTGGGTAGTATTTAGCTTTGTAGATACGACATATTGTAGCATTAGGATCACTCAGTAGTTTCCATCCTTGTTTTCCCAGCATTGCCAAGTTAAAACCATAGAAGTCTCTGAAGCCCATTCCGCTAAATTCTTTTGGGACGCACAACTTTTCCCATCGAAGCCAGTTCAGCCCTTTGGTTGCGTTATTCTTCCTGCCCCACCAGAATGAGTTGATCATCCTCTGTATTTCTTCCCCCAATGAGGGGGGAAGGAGGAAAGTAGACATGCAGAAAGTTGGTATTGCTTGAGCCACTGATTTGATGAGAATCTCACACCCAGCTCTTGACAGTGGCTTCGTTCTCCATCCTTGTAAGCGTGCCCATACTCTGTCTTTAAGGTAAGCAAAAATCTGTTTTTTCTTCCTTCCAATCAACGAAGGGAGACCAAGATATCGGCTTGTGTCCAATCCTGTCGAGACTCCCAAGAGATCTGATATAACTGCCTTTTCATTGTTGGGGACATTACCACTGTACATGATGCCAGATTTTGAGAGATTTATTGCCTGGCCCGAAGCTTTCTCATATCTTTCAATGATGTTCTTCACATACTTCCCCTCAGTAGCATTGGCTTGGAAGAAAAGCATACTGTCATCGGCGAAAAAGAGGTGACTTATTGATGGAGCTCCTCGACAAACTTTAATCCCATGAATGTGTCCTAGTCTTTCAGCATTCCGGATGAGCGCCGATAGTCCTTCAGTGCATATAATAAAGAGATATGGTGATAGAGGGTCCCCTTGACGAAGCCCGCGGTGTGGTGTCATAAGTTCCATAGCCTGCCCATTAACAATAAAAGAGTATTTGACAGTAGTAACACATAATTTCATATATTGGATCCATTTCGGTGCAAAACCAAGTTTTTCCATGATCCAAAGGAGGTAGGCCCAGTCGATACGGTCATATGCTTTTGAGATGTCAATCTTGATAGCCGCATCTCCTGTTTTCCTTCGAGATTTTCTTTTCATGTGACAGATGATTTCAAAAGCGATTTGAACATTATCTGTTATAAAAAAAACTAACTATTTATTGATTTTTTAATTGAAAATAATACAAAATATACACAATATGTTTATATTCAGTCCTCAAAATAATATATTTTTAAAAATGTTTTCGTAAAATTGTTGGAAATAAACCAAGTGGTGACATATTTATGGTAAAATAAATAAATGGAGGAGGCACACTGAGGATATTAAAGAGGTACTTGGACAAAGCCCATAAGGCCCGTGATAAAGCCACCTCAAACATGGACCCATAATATGCTATATTGTATGGGCCGGATCAATCCCCCCGCTAACCCGGTTTATTGATTTTACCGTGTTTCCGTACGTTGCCAGTCAAGTCGGGTTTTGTCCATTTCCTCGGAGCATTTAAAATCCAATTTGAAATTCCCATCGGCGCTCGAGGATATGTGATATCCAACGTTCACTCAACGGTCGCACACAGTGCACACACACACCCACACTTTCACGATCTTCTCCGAAACAATTTGGAGTAATAATTGCTTTAACTAGATCTGTCTGGTCGGTGAAAAGATTTTCTGTAATCGTTCGGCGTGCCGTGGAAGGTGTGACAATGGAGAAGCTGTTCGTGCAGATATTCGAGCGGAAGAACCGAATAATAGAACAAGTGAAGCAACAGACGGAGTTGTATAACCAGAAACTGGCCTCTAAACTCCTGATTGAAGGAATCACTCCTCCGTCTTGGCTTTGGAGCCCTACCGGCTCTTCCGACTCTAAAGGTATTCCCGAAAGATCGATTATAGGGTTTCGATCGATTTGGGGCTGTGAATTTGGTTCATAATATGGCTGGTCGGTTCCCTTTTCCAAAATTTTATTCTTCAACTTATTTGATTACTTTAATCGTTCAACGTAAAATAGGAGAATAAAATTTTCACAAGACAAATACATCTGATGTCGATGGTTTTTTCCCTCTTCAGTAATGACATTGCGAAAGGAGAGTAGTTATAGTAACTTCAGAGCAAAATGTAGCATACACTGTGTCGTACATATTATTTGGGTGATTGTGCTTCTCGTTATATTCTTTTCATAAACGTTGTTGCTTGAATAAATCTGATGACAACAGAACTCTTTCAGTTTGCAATTGTTTACTCCAATTTCAACTTGTTCTACCTTACCTTTGCAGATTTTTCCTTTTCCATAAGTCAACTTAAACTTGGAATTTGATAAGGAATACATCGCTAGTCAAATGGTTACTAATTATGAAATTTGCTGACTTCTTAACGTGGAAAACATACACGAATTTTGAGTTAATTGACCTGTTAACGGCATGTCATTGTATATGATTATTGCTTCCTTGCAGAACTGAACAAGGAAGACCTGATCTCTAAACTTCTTGGCCAATATACACTAGACTCAATCCGTTGCTCCACTGAACAGTACCCTTTGTACGATAAGCCATTCATCTCAGGAGCTAAGCGAGAATTTTCTGATGGATTTCTCAAGGATACTCTTGATAATTGTCCTAATGGACAACGTAGATCAGTAACCAGAGGCGACACAGATGCTGGTTGTTCCCAAAATTGTGCTCCTGAGCTAGACTTTAGTATTACATCACCTAAGGATCAGACAACTGGAGGGTTCATGAATATTGCTAATGCACCAGATCAGTCTGTGGCTAGAATCCAGAGATCTAAGTCTAGACAAAAGGCTCCTGAGCTAGACTTTAGTATTACATCACCTAAGGATCAGACAATTGGAGTGTTCTTGAATATTTCTAATGCACCGGATCAGTCTGTTGCTAGAATTCAGAGATCTAAGTCTGGACTAAAGGCTCCTGAGCTAGACTTTAATAATACATCACCTAAGGATCAGACAACTGGAGGGTTCTTGAATATTTCTAATGCACCAGATCAGTCTGTGGCTAGAATTCAGAGATCTAAGTCTAGGCAAAAGGCTCTGGTGCTTCGTAACAGTGCAAATGCAGTAGCAGAGAGTGCATTAGATCATGAAAGCATCAGTGGTATTCTTTCAAGCGGGATTAGATTGTCTATTTCTTCTTCCAAGCAAACAGGTAATGAAAATGAACTTCCAGAATTGGTAGAACCCTGTGCATTCGGCAGTTCATGTTATGAAGACTTGGATTTGGACGAAGCAGCTTGCCGAAACAAAGACAATGGCATGGATTTGTACTCTGGCAGAATTACGAGGTCTAGAAGTCATGTCGAAATTCTAGGTTCTGGCCGAACTTCATTAGAATTAGGCCGCTCTCAAAATGATAGAAAAGATGTGTCATTTCATTGTGCTAACACGAGTAAAAGGAGCTCTTTGTGTACTTCCAGTAAAGTGGTGGCTGATTATCGTAATAGGCTGCTGCAGTCACCTCGATCTTCGGGTGCTTTTGGTCAAAATGACGAGGACATCAGATTTAGAGCAGGTTCTCTGAGCAAGGAAAAGGGAGAGGTTTATTCTGGCCAAATTTCTTCATTTCAAAGCTCTCATAGGCCTCAAAGTTGTGCTAGTGGTTCTTGGAAAGCAGATAGTTTTTCAAATGATGCTCAGAGAATGGTTGGTACCATAGTGGATTTTGGGGATGATTTACGTAAAAACCATGTCGATGGATCCCCGGTTAAGAAGAATATATTTTATGTTGGCCGTGTAGATAAGGACGGCCGAGGATCAATTTTAGAAGATGGCGAGAGTTGCAAAGAGAGTAGCAATATATCTGAGCCTGTACATTGCTCGAAAATTTCTTCTTGTGGGGGTGGCACGCTGTCAATATCCTCTCCTAGAAAGAATTCTGCCATAAATGATAAAGTTCAGAATTTTTCAGGTTGTCAAACTAGACCACCTTGGTGTGAAACCAAAGACATGCTTGATGATGTAAGAAATGTTGATTTTATGATGAACAACGAGCTTGTTGCGGACAATCTTATTAATCACTCTCTTAGTTCAGCGACTGGTGATGAACAGATAAGCGTTAGTTTAAGTTCAAATGGTGCTAAACAAAGAAGGCAGTTGGAATCTTTAGTGGCAAAGGACTCCAAAAATTGTTTTATGTCTGAGAAGATACAACAATTAGATTTTAGTGTAATTGAAGAGCAAAACTTGAAAACCTTCTCTTCTAGTTTAGGAAAGAAAGGGCCCGATAAGTCCCCAAAAAACGTGTCGGATCGTGATTTATTGCTTACCAAGGAAATTTCTAACTGCGGTTATAACCCTTCTTTGGGTGGGCAATCACCGGAGGATTCAGACGTCCGGAAAGATGTAGCAAAAGTTCATACAAACTCTTCCGAATGTGATATTCAGAAGCATGTTGACACCTGCACTGAAAAATATGTTTCTCTTATAAGTCAAAATACCACACCAAAGAGGCCTGGAGATAATATAGAGGGTGGGCATCGCAAATACCCTGAAGTTGAAGACGAGGCAGATATTATGATGTCAAAAATGGTGGAGACTCCTACTTTACAGTTTCATCCAATGGAACAATGTTGGGAACAGGGGTATGAAACCTCGGCAGAACAGGTCATTGAAGAGGTATGAAATTCATGTGAGCTCTTTGTCCAGTATAATCAACCTTTCTACCTATAAAATTGTAATGCATGTGGCCTATGTATTCAGACTGAGTGGGTCACAATCCTATGACAAGTGGAAGATTACTTGGCTGATGTCTTTGTAGTTAACTCATAACTCATTGACAGTTTCCCCTCTTTTTATCATATATTTTTGTTGATTATAGTTCTCTAGCTGGTGTCTTCTGAATTTCTGGGTATGATTTTAGTAAGCGGCTTACATATTCTTTATCAAATAAATTTGAGCTCCATCCCAAAGAAAGTTACCTTTGATTACCAGAAGTCATATATTTCAGCTAAATTTACCAATTGATGGAATTTTATATTAAACAAAAACTATTCCATTTTAATAAATATTTATTTCTACAAATTATTATATAATACTGTACCCCTAGCCTCTTTTTCGACAGGTGCATAAAATTATTGATACCTGTTTGTATATTTTCTTAGATTTCAGCTAATTTTCCCATGCTATGGACTTATTCTTTTGTGTTTCATATGCTGCTTCATTTGATAGGGTTATTGGATTGGTGAAGGCAGCCTTAAGAGCTCAGAAGTTTCACATGCTACTGGAAGCAAAGACGTTGGACAATCTTGTTTCCCCAAACTAGCCAATAACCCAGGTGAAGAGTCCCATGGTTTCTCAAGTGGACAATCAGAAATGGCAAATCCAATGTGTGTTGATCCTGACAAAATAGAGCAGTTTCCCGCACAGGTTTCTCAAATTTTATCACGCCTTACTGGTGTTGAAGATAATAGGTTAGTAACTAATTATGAAAGCACTAAACAAGGTGAGGACTTATTACTCGGGGGCAGATTTGAAATAGTCAGCATCGGATCATGGCCACAGCTGAAGAGGAGAAAGATCAAAGAGCTACAAGTGAATAGACTGACATCTTATCCAAGCTCGGTGAAACATGTTGGCACCACTCAACGAGATTCTCCAAATAGATATTTAAGGAACATAGAAATGGATGTAAACACTGATTTGAAAGATTTATTAGATAGGAAGATGAGTATCGATATAGAAATGGACCAGGATATGGATACAGATTGTATAAATACGGAAAATTTAACTCACACGATGAGAATGCTTCGAGCAAACAAATCTCCTCCGTCCGTGGATGGAGAGCAGTCAAAATGTTTGGTTCTTTCTCCAAAACATAAAGACCTGAACTTTGTTGCTGAATCGATGCCTGTGTTTGAGTCCAATGTAGAGATGCTAGCAGATAATGGTGACCTGCATTTTGCTGCGGATGGTGTTGATTTGGCCGGATTAAGGCTTTCCAGGATTGCAATAGAACGTGCTAGCATAATAGAAGAAATGTGCAGATCGGCTAGGCTGGATACACCCATGTCTTATTTATCATCTGCTTTAAATTTTCAAGGAACCTTAAACCCATTTCAATCTTTACCAAATGGTCTCCTTGAGCACATGAACCTGAAGACTTATTTGCCTTTAAATGTTAATGTCAACAAACAACTAGATTCTGGTAAGAGTCTTGTGAATGATACGGGAAGTACTCTCGAAAGGATTGAAAGGGTGCCATATTCTGTTAGTCTACCTTATTCTCGATCAAGATATGGTTGGAATTCAAGAATTCAACATGCATCTCCTGTTGGGAGTTTGTGGGAAAGGCTCTCATCACACACTGGAAGTTCAGAGAAGTGTTCGATTTCAAATCCAGAACTCACATGTTTCCCAATTGAGGAAGACCCTTGTATCAGTGAAGACAATAAAAGGGTAGATGATATTGTAGATGATGTCGAAGAAGAAACTGATTCATTATTGGCGTGTGATTGTAATGTGCGGCATCCACTTGAGGATTTGACAAACATGGGTTTAAATTCATCTGTATCAACTTTTGCAAAACGGAACATCTTGAGGGCAGATACTGTGGATGTTGTTGGCGGGACTCAAGATGATGTACAATGGAGTCTGAAAAATAAGTCTCGGTATGACATTGAGATGAGGGAAAATCAAGGATCCTTTTTGGGCAATGCCAAGAGAAAGAGCTACCAGACTTCACCAATTGATTATGACGGAACCAAAAAGGCCAAAGTATCAATTGATGAAAGTGTCAGCACACCAACTTTATCAAGTAAAACCAATTTGAAGAAACACGAGCAAAATATTTCATTGAAGGATTCTAAGAGGAATAACATTGTTTCAAATATTTGTTCATTTATACCACTGGTACAACAGACACAAGCTGCTGCTGCTGTATGTGCAGGTAGTTATTTTTTATTCCTTTTGTTGCTTGATATTTCTGACCCCACACTAACCCCACCCCTCAGTTTGATAAGAATTATTCTGGTTCATTTTTTAGTTATTGAGGAATTATAAGTCATGGGCTTAATTTTAGTTCTGTTTGACAAAATGTTCTTGTTCATCTAATATGCTTTTCTTGCCAAAGTTTACCAAGAGTTTGATTTTCCAGCAAGTGCATTTGGTCTTATGACCCTTATTCTTTGATTACATTTTTCTTTGCTGATTGACATGGTTTTAATTATCTCTTCATAGTTAGCTTGAATAAGCTTTGAACTTTTAAGATTGCTAGGATTCAGATGGATTTTGTTTTATATTTTTTGTGTTTTTGGCATTGGAAAAATTTTAGTGCAGAAAATTGATATTCAAAGATTTAGGAACTATTTGAAAATAAAGACTTTTTCTGAAATATTTTTGATTTTAAGTGTTGGTGGCTGAAATTATTAGCTGTACCTACTTTAGAACTATGGACAGCTTGCTTCAGTGTTTGAGGATGGGACTGAGGTGCATTTCTTTACTTTTTCAAAAAAGAAAAATTCCGTTTTATTTTTTTATGAACAATTTATAACTTTTAGGAAAAAGAGATATCAAGGTGAAAGCCCTGGAGGCTGCTGAGGCTGCAAAACGTCTAGAAGAAAAAAGAATGAATGAACGAAAGAATAGGAAGGAAGCTTTGAAGCTTGAACGTGCAAAATTGGAGGCAGAAAATTTGATAAAAATGGAACTTGAGAAGAAAAGGAAAGAATTGGAACGCAAGAAAAAAGATGCTGATGCGATTGCAAAGAAAAGGTTGAGAGAGGAAGAAGAAAGAAGGGAAAAGGAGACGAAAAGAACGCGGTTAGAAGCAAGGCTACGTCTGAGGGAAGAAGAAGAAAGAGGACATGCTGAGAAAGCTGGAAAAGAAAAACGGCAGACCAAAGTTGTGATTCTTCTGAGTAACTTTTTGGTGTTCTGTTTTGTTTTACTTTCTTCTACTTCAGCCTCGCATATTTATTGATAATCTAGGATGAGCAACTCAACAGCAAGAAGTCTTACAATGAGTTTAAGAAGGAGCAAAACCGTGGAGTCGTGAGAGGAGACGACATTGCTTCAAAAAAAACAGTCATTGAAGAATGTGGTGTTTCTGGTGATTCTTTTGAAGCTGGAAAGGTAGGATATTTTCACAACGAGATAATGGATATGTTTAGAAGCTAAATGTTTTCTATGCTGTTGCATATTCTTACATATACGAAACTATCACAGCCTATATGTTAAAGATCCTTGCCATTCGGTCCCTCACATCTAATTGTCAAAATATTGGATTTTGAAATCTGAAATGATCTTTCTGAAAGGATTGTATTAATCAATGAGACACTTAGGGAGTTATTTACATGCTAATTTTCCAGGCACTGCCCACAGATAGGGAGTTATTTTACATGCTAATTTTCCAGGCACTGCCCACAGTCGATAGATCAGCCAAAAACGAGGACTTGATAGTTCAGAAAAGGCAAGAAAAATCATATGAGATCTCTCCATATCAATGTTCAGAAGACGAAGATGAAGAAGATGAAGAGTTACCCACCAAAAAGTACATTCCATCATGGGCCAGGTGATTGACTCAGCTGTTTCTAAAACTTGGGTAGTATTTGGACAGAACATAAAACACTATAGTCTGTTGGCTTTGGAGGGAAATTAATTAGGAGTATTAAAGATTATTTTTTTGGTAAGGGCATGGAGAGGAAAAAGAAAATAGTAACAGATTTCTATTAGTAGCCCCAACTTGAAAATGTTAATGTTTTAGTAGCTTGATAACCCCTTTTTTGTGTGGGATTTGGATTATACATATGCTAAACATGTTTTCTTTCCTTCTTTGGGTTAAAGAATAAATAAGAAACAAATTCTGGCGTGCATTTAATAAAGGTGGCAGTTATGAATAAATACTTTTGTTTGATATTTTCTCTGAACACTCAATCCGATTCTAAATGTTTTGAAGATTGATTTTGGTTGTCCAATGAACAATGAAAACTTCTGGCTTTAAGGTCTTTGCTTTTCCCTCTTACTTCTGTAAAATCCCTAATCCCAACAGAGTGTAGTGGACACCATCTGTGTGTGATTCTTCTAGATTTGCTATTTTTATTTGTCCCTATACAATTGTTTACCTAATATTCAGAACTCTCAGCATATTTCATTTTCATTATGCTCTTCATCAAGTTAATGCTTAAGAAAGTTCATTACTTTAAAATTCCATGACCAGTAATTTCCTCTATAGGATAACTTCATAATATAGATGTAAAAAGTTTCGCTTGCTTAGCTTTTGTGCCTAGTCCAATGTCTTTTCGACACAAAGAGTGGCTCATCATATGACCTATTTATGTCAAGTGTTCAATGTATTGCATTTTGTTTGAAGCGTTTATTGGTGAAGACTGCAAAAACCTTCAAGTTTTACACGGCCACCGCTTTTATTCTAAGATTGAGGCATCTGAGGTTTTTTGGTCTTTCCACAGTAAAAGCTCTATGGGTCTGCTTTTACCCTTGCAGCGAAAAATGGAACCTGATTTGATATTTCATCCTGAAAGTTTTTGCCGCATGGATGAAGGTAAATGTCAATCCTAATTAGGTTATTTTGGCGAACAAGTTTGTTATTAAAGGTTGTGAATGTCATTGTTTAGTTCTCCTTCCTCGCAAGCTACAGCAGAGACAGATGGATGCATGAATCAAATTTTCCTGGCTGTTACGATCTAAACTTCATGGACGTCCAATGATATTCTTTTTCAAGCCATCTCTCACAACAGGTATTACTTAACTTTCTTTTACATTACCCTTATTTGGTTTTGTTTTTATGAAACTGTTCAATGGAAGGATAAATGATGACTAAAGAATTATTATGATAACTTAAGCTGCATCAATTTGGAAAATACATTAGGTCAAGTCATTAAACTGTTATATTTCCACAAAATTCGTTATATTTTTGCTGTGTTCCTGCTCTCAAACTACCACCGAACAAATAATCTGCCTTCAGAAAGTTTCGAACAACTAGTTTAAACTTTAAATGTCATACTTCTTCTAAGATTTGCAATGGAATACTTAGTGGTATCAACATTACCTCTTTCTCCCGACCTCCTTTACATCTCTATACATATATCATATATGTGCACGTTGAATGTATTGAACCATCCATATCATAATAGCAAATATATTTTCATGTTATTGGTGAATTTCTTCCTTGAAGGTTACAAATCTTGCTTTTGTTATTGCCCTTGATCTGTCCATCAAATGAATTGCAGGTACTTTTTTGTTTGGTTTGGATAGAAATTTCTGGCTAAAGGGGTTAATTCCACTTGACTGATATTTAGAGTGCAAAGGCATGTATATATATACTTCGTTTGGGTCGAAAGAATGTTACTTTTTTGGTAACAAATTTTTTATGCTCGATTCTACAATCACCATCTGTCCATATAAAGATGATAATAATAGCTTGTTGAATGCTGTACTTGATAGAAATGTGTCGTTGAATCCAAATTATTATTGTGAGTAATTGCAAGCAACTGCAATATTTGAGACTCAGTGTCTTTGAAAACTGAAGCAAACCATGGATAGGGTCCAAAAACATAAACGATACGAAAACTATACACATACACATGGCTGGAGACTTTCTGCTCGCCAAACGCACTGAAGTTGAGGCTTCATTTCTTCATTTCCTGTGTGCACGTGCCTATTTACTGTTTTGGAAATAGTACTTCACTTTGCATTTCGGATATATTAGGTGATACACATAGAAAAGATTACTTTAAATTTATTTTTGAAATGCTGACACACATGGGGTAGAATCCAATATTAGGTGGTTCGAGTGGGGAAACTTTCAACCATAAAAAAATTTTAAAAAAACTGAATTTTTTATTATTCTCTTAAAAATAATGTTTTTGTACTCTTTTAGCACCTAGGTACACTCATATGCATGTACATAATACGAAGTAGATCGATCTGAAGTAGAAATTGGCCGTTGGATTCACAAAATAGAAAATAAAGAGGAACTAGAAAATGAATTCTCAATCAAATCAATGCATTGACTTAAAATTATTGACAATGTATCTAAAAATTTCGCAAAATTCACCATTTTAATTTTTTTAGAAACCTTGAATAGGATATTTACTTACCTTGCCTTTGGATTCAGATAGTACCTGTTGAGCAAGGTTTGTCCTAACGACTCACTTGGAATTCTCTCCCGAACACGATGATCAAACGAAAGGGTCCATCACTAGATTTTTCGGCTTATAATATCCGATCAAAAATATATTGCCTTTGAAAGGCTTGAATCCAATGGAAATTCTTATGTGTGTATGCATGGCATTGAGCATCAAACTTATAATCCATCGATAAAATGAAAATTTTGTGTTGAACATTGGCGAATAAAAATTTTTAGGGAGTGTTTACAACACTAAAAAAAATTGATTCTTATATTTTCGAACAAATATAATAACTTATAATGTTTATTAGCTGTTTCATTTACTGCTAAAATGAGATAATTTCAACCGCATGCAAATTCTTAATGTGTAAACCCTCTTCGTACTCCTTGCATATATAGACATACAATCATTTTATATAATCTTTCGTACTTATAGAATATCAATCTGCAGATATATAATCAATTCATATGAATATATATATATAATATTAGTTTGATGGTGGTGGAAAAGCCCGCATCATTGACAGAAGAAGAAAGAGCACATTCCCTCAAAACAGCAAAAGCCCTTCAATTTGCCGATGGGGGACTGTGCTCTCTCTCTTCTGTCAACGCATTTTCTTCACCATCATCACTCAATTTTCAAGAAAATATTATATGGACAAAATTACTTGCCTTTAAACAAGCCCTTTTGAAATCTCAGGCATGAAATATTGCTGTTAACTCCATATATATCAGAGCACGAGTAGCGAAATAAATGAAGAAAATAAATTTTAACGACTAAGATAGATATTGAAGTTGATTGTAATGGAATAGTGCAATAGAGAAAGAGCCAGGCCACATATTTATAGCAGGAGGTTGAGTTATAAATTTACTTTGATTTTCGATCGATTCAGCATTGTTAACGTGGATTATAATAGCTTTACCTACGTTTGTATCAGTAAATTCAAAATTAACGTATGTACTTCGAGATTTCATCAACCGACGATAAGATATTTCACCTACATATACAAAATTATATACATTTTATGGAAGGTTTATCAATACTCCACAAAAACTCTTGTTTCAAAAGTATTCTTTTTCATGATAATTATGGATCGAGCCCGTCTCACAGATAAAAATCCGTGAAACCCTCTCATAAGAGACCTAATAAAAAAAACTATATACATGATGATCATATATATATTATTGTCCCTGTACGCGTTGCGTGTGTATACGGTTGTTATAATTATCTAAACATGACAATCTTTGTTAATTTGAAATTAATGATTTTTCATATTTTTTCAGTGATCATCTAAAAATTTAAATATATATATATATGTATAAAAGATAGAATTGAATCTAAATATATTGATAAAGATATAATTGAAGATTTAAAAAGAAATGTTATTTGAGAAAACTATTTAACAATTTCGTGGGATTTAGATAAAACTGCCAGATGAAGGCAAAATCCAATATAATTCTTGTTCAAAGAATTAATTGGCATGACTAGCTAGTTGGTGTTAGCATTAGCAACTATGTATGTATATTATTGTTGATAACCTCCAATTTTTCTAAGACTGTGTGGGTCATGATAATGAAGGCAATAGTGACCAATAAATGTGGTGTTTACACAAATTTAGCTCGATAATGACTTGATGCCAAATCAAATTTTCAAGTGACTCGATCGTGCTTTGTTTTGCCTCAACCATTCTTGCATGTGAGCACGTTTTCCTCTTCTGGAAATACACAGGGAACCTGTCGTTGCTCACTGATTTAAATTTACAATCTATCCAGTAACGACATACTCGAAATTTTTTTTACTATTTTTAATTTAATATAATTTATGATTTTAAGGAAAAATATATATTTATATTTTTGTTTTAAAGTTAAAGAAGAAGAACTTGTCGTCATACTTGCCCTATCAGCTGTATTTATTATAAAACAGTGATATCAATTTTATGATACAAAAGGAGAAATGGAAATAATGAGTTCAATGCAAAGGGGAAGAATGGAAAGCTGCTTCTTGAAATAATTGGATTGTTTAGGAAATTAACCATTTTCTGTCGGTTTCTATTTCCTGTGAAACTGAGTTGTCATTCTACATATTTTGGACCTCTTTTGATATTAATGAAATCTGAGAAAAGAAAAGAAAAGAATTTGGACGTATTGGTATAGTAGGAAAGCTTATTCTAAATCTCGAATCTCTAATATTTTATAAGATAATTTGTAATAAATTGAATGGATATTTGCCAATAAAAATATTTAAAGAATTATATTCTAACGTATTAAAAACTAGATATGTTACTCTTAGAGTAATATCTCGATCATGTGTCAAATGATTTATAGCTATATATACTAGTGATCTAGACACGATCGTTTCAATTCTCCTTCGGACATGTCAATATTTTTCATTCAAAATAATCAGAATTAATATTTCAAATTTCATATGTTTATATAAGAACGAGAATGAAGAGATAAATGTTAAAACAGAGCTAGCTATATAGCCATGAAAAGCTTTGAGAAAAAGAGATTATCTTAAAGCCACTGATAATTTTATATTAAAATTGATGATGAACTTTAAATCTGCACTTTATTTGCTTTTTTTTTTATTTTGATGCAAACATATAAATTATGTTGTTGGCTAAATAAAATAAATCTCATCCATACACTGCATAAAAAGAAATTATATGGATATATATAAAATAATATCGATAACTTTTTATTTAAACTACCTTTCGTGACAAATACTATATAATAAAAACTATATAATTTTTTTTATTAAGATTAAATGAACCAATATTTTTAAAAAAAAACTAATTTGAAGAGCAATTATATTTGCATGTGCGTTGAATGGGTAAAAACTAAATTGCAGAGGTTCAAAATACTGACAACCCAAGATTTGACTGTGTCTCAATTCTCATGCACGTTGAGCTTAACTGATACATCCCACTTCCCGCTCTTCACTCTCCCACTCACTCTTTCATTTCTATATATATTAACATTTCCCGATTGATGTTTGATGCTTCCTGCTAGCATAGCAATTTCCAATTTATTTGTTTCATGATCAAGTACTTGATTAATCAAAAACTCTTACCTCGATCTACTCCAATGGCTTCTACAGCTTCAAGATCAGCTTTTCTTATGTTTTCCATCATCCTTTTGACAGCCTCCGTCTCGCATTTGGTTTCGAGTTTCAAGTTCGAAGTTGGAGAAGAGGGAGGGTGGAAAATACCGACCGGAAAAGAGCCCGAGACGTATAATGACTGGGCTGCCCAAAACAGATTCCAGATTGGTGATACACTTCGTAAGTACATGCATGCATCATGGGTACATTAACGTGTGGATTATGTGTTTTAAGAGCCAACTAATGCTTCTGTTTTTAATCTGTCCATTAGATTTCAAGTACCAGAATGACTCGGTGCTGGTGGTGAGCTCTGCTGATTACTTGAACTGCAACACGGCAAACCCCATCTCCAAATTCGAAGACGGAAGCTCGGTTTTCCAGTTCGATCGATCGGGTTTCTTCTATTTCATAAGTGGGCAAACGGGACACTGTAAATCAGGCCAGAGGCTTATCATTCGAGTGATGCATCCTTCCGAGATTGGAGCTCCATCCCCTGCACCGGCCCCGACCGATGGTGCAGATGGAGGGGGTTCGGATTATACGGATTGGGGGCCTCCCGCTGGAGTGAATTCTGGAATCAAACTTGGTTTTGTTTCCTTCTACACGATTGGATTATGTGGTTTACTTTACTTACTTATGTAGGACGTGCATGCATGGACGTACGATCGAGGGGCATTTTGTTTAGGTTTATTTTCTTGATTTGTTTGTTGTTTTTTGAAATTTTCTGGTGATAATTCTCTAATGCTGCATGTTATATTGTTTTGTAGTCGGATTTTATTGATTTACTGTTGAATTTGAATGTCTATTTTCCCCTTAAAAATGATGTATCTCAAGTTCAAATCATGTCTGGTACTTGAAATCTGATGTATATATCTCAAGTTCAAAATATTGATTTTCTGAATGTTTCCAAAATAAATATGTCAATTCAAATTGTTATTACATTAAATTTTTGGGGGAAAACTTTGGGCAGAAAATTTACTAAAACGTAAACACCCTTAGTTAATTTATGTGTATATATATGTATGTATATTGTGAAATAATAAATATAATATGACAATTCTGCATGGATATTTTAATCCAATCATGAACTAAGTCAAGTTTGTGTTAAAATTTCACTGATATGATGAATAAATTAATGCACAAAAAATTATGATCTCAAATTAAGGTTCCTAACTTTGAAATTTTTTTAAACAATACTTAAAATAAATGAATTTTTTTTGAAATTAAGACATGAATTTTAATTTAAAAATTGATTTTTATTTCACATAACAATATATGTATTTGGTATTTGTTTGAAAAATCTACTGGTAACTATTTGAGTATGTTGTCGTTTTTTAAACACGGACATGTTAAAATCACAAACAACAACAATAACAAAATCCTTGTTTTCCATTATTGATTTTAAATACATTTATTTTAGCACAAAATTTTTTGTAAAATCGTTTTATGAATTAATTTTGTGAGACGAATTTTTAACTTGGTCTTATTCATAAAAAAGTATTGTATTTTATATAATATTATTTTTCATTTCAAATATAGATCATATTAATCTGTCTCACGGAAATAAATCTTATTAGATCGTCTCATAAAAAAATAGGCTGTTATTTTAGTTTTTTTAAAAATAAATATTTCCTAAACCATAATAAATATCCAGTATTTTCCATAATTATTTTTCAAATATATTTATTTTAGTTTCAGAGAAATGAAATTTCCAACACCACCCTCTATCTGACTACCTCCCCTCCCATTTTTCCAGTTCTCCACATAGACAAAAAATCTCGCTCTCTCTAAAATCCTGTGCGATAACAATTGCAAACAAGAACCTTTCGTTCCAAAAAACTTAGAATTGATGGTAATTGATTCATTAGTTTGTGGTCGATCAAACCTTGATTCGGGAAGTGGCGGCCTTTGATTGATTATGATAGCAAGAAATGAAGTTGAAGCGAAGGAGGGCACTTGAAGTGGTCAGTGGAATTATTTTCTTGCCCCTTTCTGATTTGTGATCATGATTGAACTTAGACGAAGCGGTGTTTTCTTAATGGTTAACTTTGCTTGCTGTGATCTTATTTCGGTAATTGTAGTGCTTGAATGTCGTATGTTAAACTCCTATCAAAGGTTGAATTCCTAAAGGTTCAATTTTCTTGATGGAGCATTACATTGCAGTTTATTCAAAACAAATAAGTTTTTTTTACCTGCTTTGGTGATTAAATTTATTCATGCAGGTTTCACTGAGTGAGCCTCGCTGTTTTTTCAATATTAATAGTTTATACCTCAGAACTGATTAGAGATTCTCGCGGTTTTATTGTTTTCTATAATTGGAGAAGGTGAAAGGTTTCAGTCACTCTAAAATCTTGTGCGATCAAAATTGCCTCTTGTTACATCAACATACTTGATTGATGTGATACTGTTATAATGGATTGCTACTAACAAGGGTTAATCTGTTCTGAGTAGTTATGCAGAGAGCCAAAAAATCCTCATCAGAGCAAATGCAGCTATATTTCTGTTTCTTTTTAGCTGCTTATCTTTGAATTCCAAAATCATCCCTGATCCATATGAGATTTTTATAGTTTTTTTTGTTGGTTAATCTATGCTTTGTGTTGTGTTCGTTACTTTTTTGTTTTGGGTTGTGTTATCCATGTGTAATTTTCATACTTGGGATAATCGATATTCCCGTCACTTTTTTCTGCAGCCTGCTAAAATTAAATCCTTTATCGACAATGTTACTGCTATGTCGCTAGAGAATATAGAAGATTCTCTGAAAGTTTCTTCTGGGTGTTTGACAAGGTACACAATGAACTCCTGCACACTTCTCGAATTTGTTCCCCCTACTTTGATAAATAATGATTCGTGCAATTGCACGGAGATTTTCATCACTGGGTTGACTTGTTTAATCATTTTGATACCTATTTTGAGAAATGCATCAAGCCAAGTAAGGATTTGCATCTCGAGGATAATTTTTTGGAACCTAATCCACGTTTCCCAAAGGAAGCTGTGCTACATGTTCGTGTCATAAGGATAATATTAGAATATTGCTCTAACAAGCATTTAGCATAGATGGGGATGTAGAAGAACACATCCCTTATGAGAAAACAGAGGTACAAATATAGTAATCATGTGTGTATCAGTTACTTCTTTGGGAATTTTCCCATTTAGTTTTTTTAAGTTCAACTTAAATGTCTTAGGATTCCTGGAAAGTTCTCTTATTTTTTTTATATATGCTATTATGAAAAGGTTACAGATTATGAGCTGAAGCCGGGAGAAAGAAACATAAGAGTAACGGAAGAAACAAAGCATGAATATGTGGACCTTGTTGCTGACCACATTTTGACTAATGCTATCCGGCCTCAAATCAATTCCTTTCTTGAAGGTTTCGATGAATTAGTACCACGAGAACTTGTGTCTATTTGTAATGATAAAGAGCTTGAATTATTGATTAGCGGTCTTCCTGAAATTGATTGTAAGTCCATGCATTTCTCTCCATTCTCGATTTCATGTGATAACTTTTATTGCTCAGAAAATATCCTAGTGCTTCGATTATCTTTGTAGTGGATGATCTGATAGCCAACACTGAGTACACGGGCTATACAACAGCATTTGATGCCGTTCAGTGGTTTTGGGAGGTTGTCCAGAGTTTCAATGAGGAAGACATGGCAAGAGTGCTCCAGTTTGTAACTGGAACCTCCAAGGTGATACGTGTTATCCGGAATTATTTTAAATTTCTTGAGTTGCTAATTTCATGGTCAATATCTAAGCTAATACTATTCAGTTTGAAAAGACGTGTGACGATTTGAATCATGATGTTTCTAGTGTTGACAAAATCGGGCTTCTAGTATGGAAAATAATGGACGTTTTAATGCTGTTCATATTTTAAAACATCGGATTTAAATTGTATTTATCGACTTATTTGTTAAATTTAAATTTTTTTTTTATCGAATATATAGATGTTTAACATGAACACTCTGTATAAGTAAAAAATTATTCGCTCGCAAATTCGGCCTTCTCGTGTACTCTTACGGTGTTACACAAAATTAAGTCCATTTTATCAGTTTTTTTTTTTAAAAAAAAAAATTATAGAGATATAACTCTGAATTATGTACAGTTTCAGTGTATTATTTTTGAAAATTTATATTATATATAAAAGATGATATATGTATAAACCAAGTTGACAAGTGGTGTCGTAGCAGACGAATGCGCCAGCCAAAATGAATATGCTGGACCCCAACACTTGACTTTGTGTATTATTTATTGGTATTGTATAATTATGTGTACTTTAGGCTTTGCCAGTTCGCTTATATGCAGTTTTAGGTTCCAATTTGGCTTTGTCAAGTCCATCAATTTTTTACCTCGTTTTGAATCATATGTATGTATGTATGTATGTATGTATGTACGTATGGTATAAAACAGTGTTTCTACTTTTCCCATATCTACTGTCCATACCTCAATTGAAAACCAACAAATTTTTTTTATTTTAAAAATAAAATGGAATTGAAGTCAACTGTTTTTATTATATATTTTTTTTTATCACAACCCGGATTCATGTTATTCATTCATAATTTTAATGAACCAGAACGAACAAAAATTAATAAGACGATTTTAGAGGTACTGAGACGGGTTAAAAAAAATAGATGGCGGATTATAACTTCTATACTTAAGCTTATTGTTGCCGTGTCAATATCAAAATACAGCTTTCAACATGAATATGTCTGTGTGTGTGTGTGTGTGTGTGTGTATAGTATATGTATATATGCTCTTAAATATAATTTGACCAACCAAACAAGCTTTATATACTAACTAATCGTCACGCACATTTTACTTTAATATAATATTACTGTAAAAATGTCTTTTAACATTTTATAATTGCATCATTTACAACAGTTGTTTTTTTTATTTAAAGTATGTCTCTTGTGAAACGGTTTTATTGATCTATTCGGTGAGATGAGTCAACTCGATTCATATTTAAAGTGAAAATTAATTTTTATAACATTGAAAGTAATATTTTTTTATTAATCAAGTCGATTTAAAATTTTGAATCATAGAATGAACGTATGAGATATTCTCAAACAAAATTTTGTCTTTTTGTTTTTATATGGTGCAGAACTAGAAGGCTATTTTATTACATATTGTGTAGCACATCAAAAGTAATCTTAAATATTTGATAAACTAAATGAATCAATAAATTACGTAAAAGTATTCCACGCTGCATACCTACGTCTGATATCTCTATATATACACACACACACGTCTGCGTGAGCAGCCTTGGTCTGTAAAGAATACATTCCTGTCTCTCCAGTATCGGATCGGATCGGATCGGATCGGATCGGGTCATTTTTTCAAAAAGTATCGCTTCTTGAGGATTCATGTCGGTGTGTATTCGTTCTTTTGTTGATTCTTTGATTCCAAGTTCCAATTTTGAGAATCGGTTTACGTGATTTTGATTTTTTATTTATGCGCGCGTCGTTTTCATATTTGCCGAATTTCGTGTTTCGATGGCATGATCGATCCCCTGATTTTGGGGGTTATGCTTTTTGAAGATATATTGATTTTGACCTGTTATGAAAAGCTGTTCCGTGTTTGGTTATTGGGTACATGCTGTGTTTTGGAGTGATTGGAAATGCTGTTTTATCAATCTCTTTCTCTTTAACATGGTCATGACGTTGAAGAAACTATTAGTATTATTAAATAGATAATTATGCCTATTTATTGGAAGAAATGTAAAAGAACAAAAAGAATTCATTGGAGGAAATAATTTTTTGGTGTTTTTCGCTTTTGAAATTTCTCTAGTTGTGGCTAATTTCATTTTGAATTGAAGATTTAAATACTTCTGCTTTTATTTGATTATGGCGGTATCAGTATACGGTGTGATTGCGATGCAGTCAAGATTGAATTTTCCTAATTTTAAGATTCTAGTCCTGTTTCAGGACAAATACCATTCAACAATTCAGTTTCTTGATTTGAAATTTTGCTTCTAGAATCTCCATTCGTGGGAATAAACTACAATAACTTATCTGTTGTCCAATGGGAAAGTTTTGAAAGTATTTATGGTAGTGATTATGTGTTTGTATGCCTCCAATTTAACTTGATTCTAAGCTGATGATGTTTATTAACTGTTTTCAGTGAGTTGATTCTGTTTGGATTCTCCAAGTTAGAACCTTTAAAAGTCAATATAGTTGGTAACTTCTGTGGCTTTTGGTATTTTCATGTATCCTCTAATTGATTTCTATCAACTGTTATGTTTACCCTTTTTAGGAAACGGGTCGACCCTTGCCAAAGTTTGGTGAATGGGATGTTAATGACCCAGCTTCAGCGGAGGGTTTTACTGTAATATTTAACAAAGCCAGGAATGAGAAGAAGACCGGTGGGAAGCCGGAGTCTCCTACAAAGATGGATATAAATGCACGGCATGGAGTGGAACCTTTAAGAACTCAGGTTGTGAGTTTTACTATATTTTACTTCAGTATTGACTTGTTTGAGTGTATGAAATAGTGTGGGAGGACTCAAAAATCTAATTACATGAACAAGAGAAAGAGAGTCAGAGTGAGGGTACAATTTCTCATCCTCAGGGAGAAAATTTTGAACCTCTCCTATGAAAACAACTTGTAATTTCATTTTGTTTACAATCGTTAACTGAAAAAAAAAATCAAAAAAAAAATTCAGTCTTGAGTTCATTTTCTCAGTTACAGAGGAAAAGAATAATGATTTTTAATTCTTGTTTCAAATTTTGCGTTCAGAGGTTGAGTTTTGTCTTCATTGCTTTCATTTATAAATGACTGTGAATCTGGATTTTATCTGGTGTTAACTTCCTAAAACTTACTTGAATCCTCTGTCTGCAGAAAAAATGGTTTTGCTGCATGTAAAGCCCAAGTGCGAATCTCCACCAGGTTTACATATATAAAGCATAAAAATAGGATTGCATATTCATTCGTGAATAGTCCTGTAAACACTTTCAAATTGTTGCTGCTGCGTGTATCAGCCACCATGGCACTACATTTTGCACTGTAAAAATATCTGTGGTGTTGGGTAATGAAATATGAATAACTCAAAACTATATCTGTACAATGTTCGATGTTGCTTTTGCTATCTTTCTTTCTTGTAAAGCTTTTGTGTTCGTTTTTTGCACTGGTTGGATGTTTGTCATTTATATTATACCTGTGGATATCAATATGGTATAGCGTGTGATTTGAAACTGCCGTATTTGCATGGATATTATGCGCCTGGAGACCATAAAGTGGCTACATGAAAGAATGTAGAACCAAGAAAGCAGCCAGTCAGTTCCGAGGCTACAAATATTAACATTCTATTTAAAAAATCCCGGTAGAGGACAAATCTGATTTGGAATCAAGCTTTGAAAAATTTAATATTGAGAGATGATGTTCAAAATCCAGTATCCTTGTTGCATAACATTAAACTCTAGATATACCGAGCTTTTTTTTTGAACAGACGGCGCATAATGTAGACTTGCAAAATGCTAGCTCCAACCAAAACTGCCGATTCAAATATAGCTTTTTGAACTGCTCCTCTCCCCATTTTCTCATTCACTGCATTTATTAGATTAAATGAGAAAGAAGGTTATATTTAAGCCATATTAGGCATGTATGACAATGCTGGAGGTGGATCTGCCAAGATTCCAAAGGTTTAATTTCACACATATCTAAAGATTGTAAAGGTTTATTTCTCATTCACTGCATTCATCTCTTACCATTTTTTCCTCGATAGTATAAAATATATGTGAGATTCCATCACTCACAGACCAGATAGTTGAGAAAATACAGACAGCAAGTTGGAGACTTACCAATTGCCTGACGATAGTTCTGTGCCTGCAACCAATGCTGCTCAAACTGAACATTGTTCAAGGCTCCCTCCAACTTCCCAATATGATCAAATAGAGGCTTGAAATGTTCTGCAATTACAAAACCAATCTGTTTAGACCCACCCTAAATTTAACATCACAAACTTATTAGATTGAGAGGGCAAAAACAAAAACAAAAACCATCTTTAGCATGCTCATCATGGTACAAGAAATGGCCAGCGTGCACGTCGAAGTCTATGTTTTCATGATATGGAGACTTGTTCGCGAAACAAAAGCGATAAACTCCTTTATTATAAGCCACAAACTCGTGCTTGTCGCTCGTCTTGTCTCGAATATCATGGATTTGTTCACCATTTGGCCCCTTCACCTGATTGTTCATAAATCAACACATCATATTAATCCGATTCAGAAAACATTCCCAAATATTCTTGTCTTTTCCTTACAGTCGAATGTATATAGACATTAAACAAAATAGAACAATTAGAAGCACAATAATTTCTGCAACTTCAACTCCATTGCAACACAGACTAAATTTCATTCACCGTGTAAGCAAATACAATGAAGGTTATAGAACAACTTCATACATAGAAGGGCCAAAACTATAATCTTCATAAATCTTCAACACAAAACTCCAAAACACATACACGTATTTATATATGTAAACAGCATTACCACAAGATCAACGCCATCGTCGCTGTAACGCCAAGAGCCGCGCGATTTAATCACCACAAAGGAAAAGTGCACCGTGTCCCCATACTCCACCTTATGAGATAAGCATTCCTCTCTGTCCAGCGTAAATCTTATCCCCATTGCACAGCCGAAATTCACCAGAATAACCGCCAGAACCGCCGCCGTCGGGTGTTTCATCGGTATGCTTTCTTTCTTTTTGAAAGAAAAATAAAGGAACAACACAAACAAAAACAGAGGAGGAATAAAAACTATCAATCAAATCAAAATCAAAATCAAAATCAAAATCAAAATCAAAATCAATCAAAAAAACAAAAATGTTAAACAAATACTCACTGTCAGTCAAAAAGTCAGGGCTTAGCGAGGGTTTTTTGCAGAGTTTTGCTTCGAAGGTTCTTTAATTTAACTCGTACGTGCAATAGCCAATAGTAGCTNATATCTAGATTATTAATTTTGAGTATGTTAGAATAATTAAATTTTATGTCATAGTGAATTTTAAAAAAAAGAGTAGGTCTCATGTGAGACCGTCTCACGGATCTTAATCTGTGAGGCGGGTCAACCCTACCCATATTCACCATAAAAAATAATACTCTTAGTATAAAAAATAATATTTTTTCATGGATGACCCAAATAAGAGATCCGTCTCACAAATACGACCCGTGAGACCGTCTCACACAAGTTTTTGCCTAAAAAAAAATACTAACAAGATCCCACTAAAATGATGAAAAAAATCTAATTTTTAAATATGTGTATTTCATTATCAAAATCTTATTCATTTTATAAAATTTCAAAAACTTACTAAAATATTTTTTTAATCATATAATTTTTTAAATAATTATATCATTTATAATATAAAAAATTATTATAAAAAAGAATAAATTAAAAATAACAAAAAAATTAACACATATATGCACACAAATCGCTAGATGTTGTGAATAGTAGAGAATATAGAGAAGATAGAATGATTTGGAATCATTTATCCATCATTTGAGACCTCTATTTATAGAACAGATTTACAGAGTTTGAATAGTTGATAACATGATAAAATACAAATCTTATCTCAATAATCATCTATAATATCTTATCTATAACACTCCTCATTAGATGATTATCAACTCAACAAATTACTTCTAAGAGATGTGGGAGCTCAAATGATGCATCGTTAAAACCTTGTCAGTAAAACTCAATGGGAAAAACCTGAACGAAGGAAAAAAAGTACAACAATAGATACTCCCCCTGATCTCAATCATCCCTATCTTAACCTAATTTCTTGAATGTTGAAGTTGACAATGCCTTCGTAAATAAGTCAACTACATTGTCACTTGAGTGAATTTGATACACGTCAATATCACCATTTTCTTGAAGCTCGTGTGTATAGAAAAACTTTGGTGAAATATGCCTTGTTCTATCACATTTGATATATACTCATTTTAACTGCGCAATGCAAGCAGCATTATCTTCGAATATTACTGTTGGGCTATCTTTGGCTGTTGGCAACCCACATGATTCTTGAATATGTTGTGTCATGGATCTCAACCACACACACTCCCGACTTGCTTCATGCATTGCAATGATCTCAGTGTTTTGAAGACGTCGCTGTTAAGGATTGCTTCACCGACTTCCATGATATAGCAATGTCTCTTCGTTAAACACATAACATGTCTGGGACTTAGCTTTATGTGGATCAAGAAGATATCCTGCATCTGCATATCCAATTAAAGAAGACTTTGAGTTTGTCGAATAAAATAATCACATATCAGTTGTACCACAAAGGTAACGAAATATGTGTTTTAAACCATTCCAATGTCTTCGGGTTGGACATGAGTTATATCTTGCTAAAAGATTAACAGAAAATGATATATTTGGGCGAGTACAATTTGCAAGATACGACAATACACCAATCGCACTTAGATATGTCACTTCTGGACCAACGATTTTTTCTCCATTTTCAAGTGGTCGAAAAGGATCTTTGTTAGCATCAAATGATCGAACAAACATTGGTGATTCAAATAGGTGTACATTGTCCATGTAAAAGCGCTTTAATATCTTTTGTGTATATGATGATTGATGAACAAATATTCCCTCTTGCAAATGTTCAATTTGCAATCCGAGACAAAATTTTGTCTTTCCTAAATCTTTCATCTCAAACTCGTTTTTCAAGTAATTGATAGTTTTAGTAAGCCCTTCTGAAGTGCCAATAAGATTTAGATCATTAACATATACTGCCACAATTACAAAACCCTCATCTGTTCTTTNATATATATATATATATCACTATCAAGTGAACCATAAAGATAAGCAGTTACCACATCCATAAGTCTCGTATCAAGACTTTCTGATGCTGTTAAACTGATTAGGAATCGAAAAGTAGTGGCATCCATCACAGGTGAATATGTTTACTCATAGTCAATTTCAGGTCTCTGCGAGAAACCTTGGACTACGAGTCGGGCCTTGTATATTACAATTTCACCATTTTCATTCATCTTTCATACAAAAACCCATATGTATCCTACTGAGATTACATTTTCAGGTGTTCGTACTACAAGTCCAAACACTTTATGATTTTCTAGTGAGTTTAAATCAATTGGTATGTCTTTCTTCCATTTTGGCCAATCATCTCTTTGTTGACAATTCTTAACAGATTGTGGTTCTGGGTCTTCATTATGTATGATGTCAAGGGCGACATGTAGGACAAAGACATTGTCAACAATTGTGTTATTTCGATCCCACAATATTCGAAATTATATATAATTTGTTGAAATCTCATTATTTTCACGAGAATTTGATTCTTCAGGAATAATATTATCCAAATTTGGTTAATTGATTTCTCTTACTATATCATCCAAGATTGCTTATTCCGGAGCTTTCGAATTTTCTTTCTCTTGTACCTTTCTTTTTCAAGGTACATTATCGTTGGAAATAATTGGTCGACCAAGCTTCTGGCGTATATTAGATTCATTTGCAGGTTGAATAGTAGCTGGTCCTACGAGGACATCAATTTTTACAGGGGCATTCTCTGCATGTATACGTGACTTTGTCACATTCTTTGTATTAACAAAAGTATCGGGCAATTGATTTGCAATTCTTTGCAAGTGAATGATTCTTTCAACTTCTTACTCACATTGATTATTTCGAGGATCATAATGAGATAGTGTTTTCTCATTCCAACAAACCTTTTGTTGTTCTTCGGGATACAACTTTATTTCCCATAGATTTGGAAATTCTAACTCATCGAAGTGACAATCTGCAAATCTCGCAGTAAACAAGTCTCCTGTTAAAGATTCCAAATATCTAATAATAGATGGAGAATCATATCCCACATAAATCCCAAGTCTACGTTGTGGGCCTATTTTGGTTTGTTGTGTAGATGGGAGAGAGACTTGTAATGCATAACCAAATAATCAAAGGTGAGAAACATCAGGCTCTCAATCATAAACAAGTTGTAAAAGTGAGAATTAGTGATAATTAGTTGGCCTTATACGAATCAATGACGCACCATGTATTATGGCATGGCCCCACACAGATTATGAAAATTTTGTTAATGGCCTAGCAATTAATTGTAAACGCTTAATAAATGACTCTGCTAAATCATTTTGTGTATGAACATAGGGAACTGAATGCTCAACTGAAATCTCTATTGACATACAATAGTCATTAAATGTCTGGGATTTAAATTCAACAACATTATCAAAACGAATTGTCTTGATTAAATGATCTGGAAATTGAGCTCTTAATTTAATAATTTGCGCAAGTAATCTAGCTAAGATTTATTTTCACTAACAGATTCACAATTCTGTGTATTTAATTAATTATTACATCTGAAATATTACATAACTTATTTAAATTCATCAAGAAATTCTATTATACAACACAATATTCCACACATTTGACCCTTCCAAAAAAGCCAACTATTACACAACACAATATTCCACGCATTTGACCCTTCCAAGAAAGCCAACCTATTCAGGTTAATACACTGGAATCAGGCAAGTAGCAGATGCCACAACAATGGATTTTAACAAAACTGAAGATGGGATTTTCCCCTTATCACTTCTCAGGAATAGTGCTTCATACACTGGTAGATTCAACACAGCCAACAATCCACTAATAGTAATCTGCAGCACAAATTCTTCCAACATCCCCAACTCTAAAACGATACTCATGATACCCCATCCAAAGCTGAAAAGGTTTAACAATGCAAGAGTCGAAACAATGACAAACATGATGGATGAGCTTCCAAATTCCATGATTCCTTGCTCGTACCTCTTCTGCACGTCATCATCGACTACCTTAGTAGTGACAACGAATGACATCTCGGAGAGGCCTAACTGCCTGGAAATTGTGTCAAAAAAGGCGAAGAAATATGAAGTGGTACGCCTTATGAGCCACATTCTTTGATAATTCCACCAGCCCTTCAGTGTGTTACCACACATTAGGTCTTCAAATAAGTTGTAGATCGTGTAAGCAATTGAAACATAAGTAAAAGGGGCAAACCAAAAGCTCGACACCTGAGACATGCATGAAAGTTATTGGTTAGAAGCAGCAGCAACTAAAAAACAAGCACTTGAGAATTTTGTGCCTCTCAACTATGTTTACAGATCCAAAAAGAGAACACATTTATCAATCAATAGGTAACTTAATGAATCTACGTAGAATAGCGAAAAAGTGTTTCTTTACATACCTCAGGGAACAAGGGCACTTGATGAAGCAAGCAAAGAGCAGGAATGATCACATAACCCAGAGTGGGCAATGAAACAGGCGCCCAGAGAAGGTAAATGCAGTATCCCATTTGGGCACCTAACGATATTTTGCCACGGCCATAAACAAAGGGACAATACTTGGATAAGAAAATCTGAAACAAGCCTTCAGCCCATCTCTTGTACTGAACAAGAGCTGCATCCAAGGTTATTGGAGCAACGCCCAAAAAGGCACTCTTGCTTGGATTGTAATACACAGGTTTCCATCCCCTGCATTGGATTGTTAGGCCCGTCACTATGTCCTCAACTGGACATCCATACACCAATCCCATCTGCATATGTTAAATCCATACATCAAAATTAGGCAGGGTTTGTATAATAGATTTTGTGTCAATGCATGCACACATATGTAAATGTGAAACACAAACCTCTTTCCCCCACAGTGTGCCTTTCTCATAGCTACAGTTTGCTAAAACTTTTGATGCTTCCTCCAAATCTTCAACTGTTCTACCGTTAGTGTTGTCATTGGCAGTGTTCCATTCAATTCTATGATCCTCGGAATATTTCTTTCCAGCTAGGCTGTCCCTTCTATGGAAGCATCCTGTACCAATATACGGAGCCCCACCGAAACCATCTAAACCCGAAAGCTCGAACTTCAAAAGAAATTGGGAATGGTTATAGTCCACCGTTACCATTTTCAAAAAAAAAAAAAAGAAACAGAACAATATCTTGATATTCTTCCCGGAATTGCAGCTTTTCAAAGTTAGATTTTTGAAAATTATTCAAATTAAAGGGTATCCTTTAGTTCGACAATTACAGCTTATATTATCCAACGGATGATTAAAACTTCAAAAAGGAAATAAAAAAGGGTACTACATACTTGATTAATTACATGGGCAACATTTGCATATATATTATTTTTGGTGTTGTTGCTGTAGCGTTGAGGATGCTGAACATAGCATATCGATTTTCCTTGTTTTTCATCTAAAAAGAAGCTTAATGCATCTTTTAAAGCATCCGGATCATTCGCATACATATCGCAGTCAACATTGAGAATGATTGGTGCATTGCTGATTTCTGATGACACTCTAATCTGCAAAGAAAAACTTCATTTACCAATGCTGGACATATGATTTTTTGTGGTTAATTCATTCGACAGTAAATTTAAATTTAGGTTTGGGAAGCAGAAACTCCTAAAGAACAGTTCATTTACCAATGCATTCATCGATCCGGCCTTGAAGTTATGAGCCCATCCAGAATTCTTTTCCCTCGACAAGTACACCAATGTGGGCAATCTGTTTCCTTCAATATCAACTGAGTTGGGGTTCCATCCATCTATCAAAATCTGAAACTCAGAAGTGAAAAGTTCAACTTAATTCTTCATCAGTAACAGAAAGAAAATAAATAAAACTGTATAGTATCGAATACTGTAGAGATCACCTGCACAATAGATTGATGATCCTGTTTTGTGACCTTATTGTCCCATTCTGAGAACCCTTTGTGTTGATCCTTGACTTCTTTGGGAATGGAACCCATTACCGCGGCTGACTCGATTCGGTTTCTCATACCTACGTATAGTTCCTAAAGCAAAGGAAAAACAAAAGTTTTCATCCCTGCCAATCATCTTTCGTTCTTGTTTCATTAAGCGCAGAGCTGAATTCACCTTAATGCTAGTCCATTCTTGCTTTAAGCTTGACTCATTTGCATCGATCTTCTGAGCAAAATAGGCTTCAGGGGCCCTTGGCTCCACGTTGTATTTCTTGCAGAAAGGTATCCAGTACTTGGAAAACTTAGAGACCTCAAGTAGAGCATAGAATGTTAACTCCGATCCACCGTCATCCGACAGGTAAACGCTTAGTTTTTCGGCTGGATGGTTGCACGAAATGAGTGAAAGTACCGTGTTGATCACCAACGACGGTGGTTCCAATATGGGATCAGCTGTGCACACAAATATATCGATCCCCGGCATCTTGTCGCCAAAGCTAAAACTCTCGTGATTGCAGTTGAAAGACAAATTAACAACGGATTCAACAAGATTAACCAAAACAGGCAACAAGATAAGAACATTTACGCAAACAATACGATTCTTGGTTTCGAAAAAGTGGGGGTGGGGGGAGGAGTGTCGCGAATGCTTAGCAAGTTCTACTGCGTGAAATCTTCACATACGAGATATTAGTGAACAAAGTTATCACCTTTCAGATAGCTTCCCCTTAAAGGTTCTCCGATAAACAACATGCCATCGTCCAGCCTGGGTGATAATCCAGTACAAACCGAACAAAACCTCAGAGAAGAACATCCCAATCCAAGCATATCTGCCAGCTTCACCTCTTCTTGGGATGTGAACCAATCTGTATATCCATATCAAGATTATCCCAACAAGAATCGTCGCAGCAAAGAGCTTGTATAGAACTCTGCCTTTTGCTACTTTGGTCTCGAACAAAGTAGCTACGGTTTCTTCTCCGTTCTTGGCAACCATTATCCTCAAACTCTCTTTGGTCTACCCCCACCACGTTGGTCTAGTCTGAAACGAATCTTCCTAGTATATATTTTATTAGATATTCACTAATATGAAATAGTTATTTGATCGTTACTCAAAAATATTAATTTTGGTTCGAAGATTATTTATTGGTGTAGAAGTTGGTGAAAAATCTTCAATCAAAACATTTCTTTAGGTTCACTCTTTATCCACAAAATTGTGGTACTATGTCATACAAATTGTGGTATACTTTATGTGGAAATGTGGTACTAAAAAAGTACCAAATGATTGAACACAAAAAAACGACGACCGGGAATTGAAGATCGATTTCCCGATTTATTCGTCGTGTTGTTGAATAATTTCGGTCCAACCAATCCAATAGGTATGGACTGTCACGACTTGTTTGGTTCCTTTTGTTTCTTTAAAAAAAATAAAATATATTGATCTTAATTAATTGAAGTACGAAGCTCAAATTACATTAAAAAAAACCGTTAATTAATTGTAACACAATTCACAAAAACAAGATTGTGCAATCAGTCTAACTAAAAATTGACATAAACATAAACAATTTGAACAGATTGGATATTCAAACTTAATAATAAAAAATTCACATGAATATATAAGCATGACTTACCAAATGGTTGACCTAATTACCTATAACGTCCTATGTGGTCTAATTTTATAACCATTTTAAAAAAAAAATCTCTTTGTAAATTGAATTAACAGATGATAATAAATAACATTGTTCTAAAAAATAATAGACGTTAGTCAGGAAACCACCTACTATCTAGCACATAAAAGCTTAGGTGGTGGGTGATCGCTATCGAATTCAAATTCAAAATCAAAAATATTCATTTTATTTATGTTACAAATTAATTGAAAAGTATGTTTGATAATTTTTAAAAAATAATAATTCAATATATTAAATTAGGTGGAGACTATGCAACTTAAGCGGCATATTTTTTAACATTGCTGAGAGGCATCATTTTTCTAAAAATCAGGACGATGGGTGATTTCTTTTTAGAACATTGATAAATAAATTTAAATTTCTAGTTTGAGTTGCATTATATGTATATGTATGTAAGAAAATGTTGTAAACACAATATTTTTATATGCATATTATTATAATTTAAATGAGATTTAAAGTATAATGAATATAAAAAATTATGACTGAAAGTAAAATTTAGTTGAAAATGAGATCCTAATTGTTTTACCATATAAGATGTATATGTAGAAAAAGTAGATGACTTGTAGCTCATACCATATCAAATTTTAAATTTGAAATGATACATTGAATCCGAGATCTAAATCACAAGAAATTGAAAATTATTCTATGTTACACCTATAGCATTTCTCTCTACTATACCAACATCGGTGCAGCAGGAAAAAGAGACAACAGAGACAGGGTTATGCATAAGATCACATGGCACTAAAATAGTTTGGAATTTATATAATTTCACTTTTAAAAATTATAGGTTTAGTTTTATGATATACATATTTCATATTATTTTATTTATTTCATTTATATAAATATGTATAGTAAACACTTCAACTCAAGTTAATCGTTTAAAAAATCGAGTTAATTATGTAAATATATTAAATTAAATATTTGAATAAATTAAACTAGAAAAATATTATGTGAACATATATATTGAAATGTATTCCGAACTAAAATATATATTTTCTATTAACTTACCAAGAAAAATAAAATAAAATGATATCTTTTATTTTATTTGATCACCTTCGAGTGACCCGTATTCTAAAATTAATTAATTTATATAAATANATTCAATAGCCTAATTTTTTTTTTTTTTTTTTTATTGATTGATAGCCCATATTTTTTTATACAATGGGTATAAGTATAACTATACATCTCGTGATTTGAATTCAATATTGTAAAATAATAATAGATTATTTGCCGACAGAAACATGCNATATACAAAAATTTTGTTTCATAATGACATGATATCACGAAATATGTGAATCGTGAGCCAATAAATAAATATGAGCGTAATTTAAAAAAAAACGTTGAGACGGATTTATATTTGTGATATTAGTCTATTCAATTTATATTTATAGTTAAAAGTAATATTTTGACAGACATGATCAGATAAAACATTCGACTTATAAAATTAAATTATGTAATAATTTCATAAGAGTTTTTACGATTTTAAAATTAAAAAATAAAATATTTCATAGTCATCTTAGCATCTAGTTGTGTATTTAGAATTTATATATAATTTGAAGCTAAATTTCAAAAACAATATCGGAATAAGTTTTTACTTTTATATGTTATACATATCATGATAAATATCACGACGATTATTCAAAGTTCGTTATATTTACACTTTCTTACATCGAAAAACACTTTTTGACAAGTTTAGAACTAAATATATTCGATTTCATCTAACTTTTGAACAACAGATCTTTTCATTTCCACTCCAAAAATTATATACATGTCCATGTAGCATCAACTATGTACAGCACGCTAGGATACTGTTCAAAATAATGAATACCCCTTTTTCCCTAGTCAGCTTTGGGGCGGTGCAACTTGCTGACCAATCTCTGATTTGCTCTCGTGATTTTTTATTGTTCATCTGAAAAAAGGCTTGAAATTTGAGGTCCTCCCCCCTGTTGTTTTGTCGTACAACCGGGAACAAATTCTTCTCCATTTTCTTTATTTTTTCAACCCAATATCGAGTTTGAAAAACGTTTTCTTTCTTATCGCTCGAGTGTTTGGTTGTTCTGTAAACCCCGAGAGGTGATTTTCTTGGGGGAACCAGAGTTGCAGAGTCCCGGAGTTTAGTTTGTTGTGGGTTTTTTGTGCGTTTCGCTGATTCTGGGAAAAGGTGCGGACTTTTGGTGTCGAAAGATTGGTGAAAGTTTGTCAAGATTCTTCTTCACCATCCAACGATTTTTTTTTTTTGGAAAAAACCTATTTGGGATCAAAAGCTTTGTTGATTCATAGGGTTTACGTTGACGTTTTTGTCTGCTCTCAGCACATGATAAAAAGTTCTAGAGTGAATTATTATTTGGTTTGTACTTTTTACCCGTTTTCGTTATTTTATCCCTGTTTTTACCCTTTTGCGATTTAGTGGATAATTAATTTTTTTCTTTTGGTTCAATTATTACTATATTGATGTGGATTCAGGCTGAAGCAAAAGTTTCTCGCCAGAAAGATTAATATTTGACATTTTTGCTGGAGCGTAAATTTTCATGTAAACCTTTGATCAATGGGTCCTTTCATGTCTACTGGTTCTCATGTAATTTTTTTTTCATTTGTCTTATTATAGTGTATTCACGACTCTCATGATTAAATATATGGTTAATGATTGTACACCAATAACTGATAGAAAGGATTTTCTCCTCTCTCTTGTTGGAAAGAAATAATTGGTAGGAAGGAAGAACTACTTGACAGGAACAATAAGTAGAGGAGAAACTTTGATTATAAGTGAGAAAATTCTAGAAATTACTTGTTCAAATTGATATTGTTGGCAAAATTTTACGTCTTTCAGTTTATGGTTCTGATCCTCTAGCTTAGTGGAGGAGTATCGTAGTAGCATATATTTTTGGTTAGGATTTTGAAGTCGCCTCAGTCACTTAGGTCTTAGTCTTTTTTATCGGTGAGCTTCTTTTGTTGTTTAGAATTTAATGGCTGATTTGTCTGTCTATATTGCTTTTTTCCTTGAAACTCCCATGAACTATTCTGGGTTTTCTGTACTTAAGATAATTCACGTTAAATAAATCAGCGACCAACCTTAGAATTTTGCTATAGGATTTTGCCTTAGTTCTATGGTGGCTTAATACCTGTTTAATAAGATGGTTATGTACCAAGTATATTGAGCAACTCATGTATGTTTCAGATATAACTTCTGATAGGCACAAGTACCTACACAGCACTGAAGTAATAGCAGCATTTTTAAAGCTAATATAAAATTTGATACTGCTTTATGATCTGTGAGCTTCTTTTGTTGTTTAGAATTTAATGGCTGATTTGTCTGTTTACATTGCTTTTTTACTTGAAACTCCCATTAACTATTCTGGTTTTTCTGTACTTAAGATAATTCATGTGAATAAATCAGCAATCGACCTTAGAATTTTGCCATAGGATTTTTCCTCAGTTCTATGTTGGCTTAATATCTGTTTATTAAGGTGGTTGTGTACCAAGTATATTGAGCAACTCATGTATGTTTCAAATTTAACTTCTGATAGGCAACAAGTACCTATCACACACTGAATTAATACTTGTATTTTTAAAGCTAATATGAAATCTGATACTGCTTTATGATCTGTGAGCTTCTTTTGTTGTTTAGAATTAATGGCTGATTTGTCTGTTTAAATTGCCATTTTTTTCTCTTGAAACTCCCATGAACTATTCTGGTTTTTCTGTACTTGAGATAATTCATGTTGAATAAATCAGCGACCAATCTTTGAATTTTGCTATAGGATTTTTTCTTAGTTCTATGGTGGCTTAACACCTGTTTAATATGGTGGCTATGTACTAAGTATATTGATTAACTCATGTATGTTTCAGATATAACTTCTGATAGGCAACAAGTACCTATCACAGCACTGAAGTAATATCAGCATTTTAAAGCTAATATAAAATCTGATACTGCTTTGATTGTGATGATTGATGGTATGACCAATGAAATATCAATTTTCAGTATAAGATCCCATTAAATTGCTAGTTTACAGTGATATTAGAGCAGGTGATTTTTTCGATCTGTCATTCTTTCAAGTTTTATTAAAGAGTTACTTTTGTGAGTTGAAATATGTTTGTCTCATTTCTTCCGCATCAGCAATCAAATTGAGACATGCTAATTCCTCTAACTTAAGAAGGGGATTGACCATGATACTTTGAAACATGATATTTTCTCATGAGCTGACTCTCTTGCGCCGTTTGTGTAAAAATTTGTTAGTGGCATGTTCTTCACTGGTTGATAGTAGCTGCTTGAGAACCCAAGACGTGAACTTGGATTTTATATTACTTTAAATTAAACATTCTTCAATGTGGTAGGAAATATGTTCCATACACCCATACTGATTTTAACTTGTTATCTGCAGAGTTTCTTCAGTTGGAAAGATTATGTTCTTTTTTATTTATAATAATATAATTGATCATCCTTTTTTGTAAAAAATTGTGTTTGACTGGCTGTCCTTGACATGTAAAAGTTGGCAACAAACTGATTGAAGAATTATGGTGGCAAAAGATTATCAGAAAACCAAAGGTCCAGCTAAAGCTGAGGTGGGAGAAATTGACACCAGTGCACCGTTTCAATCCGTCAAAGATGCTGTCAGTTTATTTGGCGAAGGTGCTTTTTCAGGGGAAAAGCTAGCCATAAAGAAGGCAAAACCACAATCTACGGAAGTATGTTGATTTCTTTTTTCTTGGAGCCCTTGCTTAGTATATATAATTATCATATCCCATCCCCACGATTTTCTCGTGTCAACTACAACTACAGATTCAAGAATGTTGAGTGTTTGTTTTGTTTTACCTCCAGTGTAGAAGTTTGGGATATATATATTTTTTTGTACATATTTTGCATACAGTTGAAGTGTGAGGTAAAGGTCTTGAGTTTCATTGAAACTTAACCTCACATTACTATTTAGCTGGTATTTGGTTGGCACTGTATTAGAGTCTAGAGAAATGATTGTTACCTTCGTTGCTCCCTTTGACCTTAATTTCTATAGTTCTATGATTTGGTTACATCCCTAACTAATCAATGTTAGAAAGCATTTGGTGGTTTAGCTTTACCAAACAAACAAAAATTGCTAGTATACTCCCCTGGCATGATTTTAATGTTGAAGATATTGGTTGTGGATGGTAGATTTGACATTGTTTTCTGCTTGCTTACAATGGATGTGCAATGCATGATTGATTTATTTCTGTCAGCTCGATGATTTGATACTCTTGTACGGTTGTACTGGGTTAATCACTTGTAAAAGTCATAAACTTATGTTGAACCACCATTGCTGCTGCACGTCTTCTAGTCTCCTGCCCACATGTTTTTTGTTTTTTCAGAGAGTTCTTGCAAAAGAGACTCAGCTTCACTTGGTTGATAAAGAGCTTAATAGGTTGAGAGATCAATTAAAAAATGCTGAGACGGCAAAAGTTTATGCTCTTGCAGAGCTTGAAAAAGCTAAATCGACTGTTTCAGATCTTACCCAGAAACTGAAAACTGTCAATGAATCTAAGGATTCAGCATTCAAGGATGCAGAAGTCGCTAAGCATCAAGCAAAGCAATTTGCAGAAACCAACAATGGCAATTCTAAAGTAACTGATGAATCTTCAGATATAGATCTTGAAACTTCTAGAGTTCAGTATATGGCTATGGTCACCGAACTTGATGCGGCAAAGCAGGAGTTGATAGAAACACGGCAAAATTACAATGCATCTGTGAAAGATAGAGACATTGCCAGCGAGCGAGCTGCTGAGGCAAATAATTATGCCCAAGAAAATGTGGGAAAAGTTGACGAGTTATCCAAGGAAATAGCTACTGTCCAACACTCGATTCAGCAAGTGAAGTTTGCCATAGCTCAAGCGAAGGATGAAGAAACAAATAATTGTGATGACAAGGAAAAACAGAAGCAGTTACACAAAGCAAAACACGACAAGACAGTAAACAAATTGCTTGCTCTGCAAAAAGATATAGATCCGGAACTTGTTAAAAATCTGGACACTCAATTGAGTGAAACCTTGTCGGAAACAGAAGCTTTAAAAAAGGATGTGGAGGGTAGAAGAGATGCAGATCTTGATTCTGTGAAGGCTGTTACTTCAGAGTTGGATGGTGCTAAAGAATCGCTGCATAAAGTGGTGGAAGAGGAGAATACTTTGAGAAATCTAGTGGAGACCCTTAAGTCAGAACTGGATGAAATTAAAAAGGAGCACTCTGAATTGAAAGAGAGAGAAACAGAAACAGAATCCATCGCAGGTAATCTTCATGTGAAGCTCCGAAAAGCAAAGTTTGAGCTTGAAGAAGCACTTTTGGAAGAAGCAAAAGTTAGGGGTGCTTCTGATGAAATGATGGACACAATTCGGCAGCTTGCTGTGGACAGAGAAAATGCGAAACTTGAAGTTGAAAACATGAAACAGCAAGCAAAGGAGCTTAAGGGAGTAGCAGAAGCAGCCAGAATTGAACTCGAAGAAGCAAAAAAGAAACTGAGAGTTGCTTTGCATGAAGCAGAAGAAGCAAAGGAAGCTGAAGCTAGAGCCCTTGATCAGATCAAGATTTTGTCTGAGAAAAATGCAGCCCGCATCTCAACTTCAGAGCCCGGTGCCCAGATTAGAATATCAAGAGGCGAGTTCGAGTCACTGAGCCGTAAGGTCGAGGACTCTGAAAAACTAACAGGTATGAAAGTTGCAGCAGCGATGGCTCAGGTGGAAGCAGTCAAAGCCAGTGAAAACGAGGCCCTAAAGAGACTCAAGGCTACACAGAAGGAAATCGAGGACGTGAAAGCTGCAACTCAGGAGGCTTTGAAGAAAGCAGAGATGGCCGAGGCTGCCAAGAAGGCAGTTGAGGGAGAACTCAGAAGATGGCGTGAAAGGGAGCAGAAGAAGGCAGTAGAGGCAGCATCTCGAATTCTCGCTGAAACGGACAAGCCCTTAGTATCGCCTCCTCGTGTGTACCAAAGCCAGAAGCAGAAGCCACAAGAGACAGTCATACAACCTCGAAAGCTAGAGAAAACGAAAACATCGGTGGCCAAGAAAGTGCTAATGCCTAGCCTCAGTGGGGTGTTTGAAAAGAAGAAAACCCAAGTCGAGGTCGGTTCTCCTTCTTATTTGCCTGGTGAGAAACCGGTTTGGTGAGTGTTATAGACGAATTTTTGTGCATTATGTTCATAGTGAGACAAACTAGTGTTGGCCATCTCTTGTGTATATTTTAATTATTGTGAAAATTTAGCTCTAGGTGGTGTCTTTGATTCATTGATGGTGTAAAGGTGCCTACTAGTAATGTCAGGTCTGCTTGGTGAGCGTTTTAGATTGCTTGTGGAATTCTAATACATTCAATATGTGCTTTGCTTTTGACATCGTCTTTTATTTATGTCCATTTTGAAGTGAAAGAACGTTGGAAGAAAATAATACTTTTGACTGTAAAAATAGGCGTAAGCACAACGTGAGAAACCCTTTGCCTAAAACAAAATTTCCCTTAAAATCTTCAACATTGTATCAATCTAACATCAAATCATTTAGTATTATGGAACACAAATATTTGTCAAATTTTTTTATATATAATAATATATATTGGTTAAAGATTTGTTGTATTATGATTTCAAGCGGTTTTTGGCTTCCAGCTAATGTAGCAAAACACGTATTAAATGTAGTTCATCCCCTCCACCGACTCATAATTTGCGATGCTAATAGTTTTGTGGAAGGTAAATATTCAAGCACTATCGTGGAATGTGAATCGACACTTGACCAACCAAGGAGCAAAAGCACACTCCCAACCTCCTCTACTCTACTCTTACAGTAAAGCATCCAATGTCAAACCCCCTAATGGCCAGCAATCGCGACGATCCTCTTCTATTGCTGAGTGCGCACCACCATTCCGCCTCGTCTTCCTCGCCGGCAGATGTCTCCGACCCCGATAGTTACCTTCTCGACGCCTCCCAAATCGGTAGCGCCTCCGGCAGCTTCCAGAATGATGGCTTCCTCGGCTGGGGATACGACGCTGGATTTGTCAACGAAGCGGAGTATGGCTTCTCGCGCCCCGATTTCAGGCAGGGTCCACTTGTGGGAACTGTGGAGCTGTACGAGCGCCACGTCTTCTTGTGCTACAAGAACCCTCAGGTGTGGCCGCCTCGTATTGAAGCGGCTGAGTTCGATCGGCTGCCCAGGCTTCTTGCTGCCGCTCTAGCTGCGAGGAAGACAGAATTGAAACGACAGGTAGAGGTTTTTTTTTTCTTTCCTGTGGATTTTGTGCGGCGGTGCAACGTCTGCTTTTTTTTTCTCCGGTAGAATGTTTATGAATTATGGCAAGTTTGTGGATGTTTGATGGGTTTTGAGTAAAAATTGAACTGGGTTTTGATGTAGATTTAGTTTTTTCATTGTATGCGTGTTTGTGTTGGGAAGTTGTTTGATGGGCGTGCGGGGTATGCATTAATCATATCGGGTGATGAATTTTGTTTTATTACCGTGTAATTCGATAGATAGAATAGAATTAGTGAAATGGCTATATGAAGCTATTCGAATTATAAGGCTGTGTTCTTTGACCCATTCTCTCAACTTATGTGGAATATTAAGACAAATCTAGCTCTCAAATGCCATTTTTCAAACATTGAAAGCTTCCAATCACTATGTACATGCGACAACTGATCATTTTGGGCATGAGCTCAAAACTTGCAACTTGCTGTTTCGCTGACTGGAAAATATTGTTAATTATAAAACAAAATATTTCCTTTACTTTTGTGTACTTCAATGGAAAGAGAAACTAATGGAGGTTGGTTTCCTGTCGAGAAGATCAGCTCCTCTGCCTTTTAGAATGGTCTCAGATTTCTCTCTGTTTATAGCATGCATCATCATATATAGGTATTAAGAATCAAGCATGAAGATGTGAGATTTTTGGTTTCCATGATAAAATGTGTGGAAAATCACGACTTGGTTTCCTCTTTACCATGGTTTGAATTTTGAATTATCCATTTGATGACAATCACTTTCTCACAAATCTTTTCAGACCCGTTTAACTATATGTGAGGGACGTGATGGTACTGAGACATCAAACGGCGATGTGCTAATCTTTCCAGACATGATTAGATACAGGTTAAAGTTAAAGTTCATCTTCTACTGCTTTGGAAACCCATAGCATTCCTTTGTATTTGACACGAAAGATCGTAAATTTGAATATATTACAGGAGATTAACACATTTTGATGTTGATACATTTGTTGAGGAGGTGCTCGTGAAGGAGTGTGAATGGTTGCCTGGAAGCCCAGAAGCTTTGAGGGGTTGTTATATTTTTGTATGCTGTCATGGCTCAAGGGATCGACGATGTGGTGTTTGTGGTCCTTCTGTTATTAATAAATTTAAGGATGAGATAGAATTGCATGGTTTGCAGGGTAAAGTGACGGTTGGGCCATGTTCGCACATTGGAGGGCATAAGTACGCGGGTAATGTGATCATTTTTGGACCAAACATAAAAAAAGAAGTCACTGGCCACTGGTACATGGATAACTAGTTCTCCTTTACCTAATGTTTTTGAGCAATTTCTTCCTTTCTTGAAATTGCCTGTTCACTAATTAAACAATGATAATATTGCAAGCACGCGGCAGGTACGGATATGTCATGCCTGAAGATGTACCTGTTTTGCTTGAACAGCATATTGGGAAAGGAGAAATTGTCGATTGCCTATGGAGGTAATATATAGATAGCAGACTAGTATTAGAATTTTCTTTATGAGCTTGGCCCATAAATATTTGATTTATTTTTGCAGGGGACAAATGGGATTATCAGAAGACGACCAGAAAAAGTCACAGGAACTAAGGTTTCAGATCAACGGTGAAACATTTATGGATAGGAGCACAAATGAGACTTCAGGAATAAACAATGCAAAAGCAAGCATGTGCGCATCTCAAGCACATGGCAAGGTATGTTGTCAAGAGAATGATGGCTTCCCTTGCTGTCAGAACCTTGAATCACAAGGAAAGGTGGAGTCTGCTAAGGTTGTTGAAAATGTTACTAACGAAAAGAAAAGGCCTTATAGGAGACAAATTTCTCAAAATAATAGTGGAAATGGAACTGGTCCTCGTAAAGTGTGCTCAATGCCTACGTGGTTTGAAACCTGGGAGTGTGAAGATGCATATGCTGCACTTGCTGTTGTCGGTGCTGCTATATCAGTTGCATTTGCCTATAGCTGCTACAAACAGCTGAGCTGAAATTTCATGCTATAGTCATAATTTCTGATTGTGGTTAATTTATGTTCAAGTTGTGGTTCCCTCGTGGTTAAAATTATAGATGATCTTGTTTGAGTGAAAAACACTCGATCCCATCGAGTATGAATGTATGTCTTGTAATTTAGAACCATGGGAGACCATCGTAATTCAGGTAGGTTCACATGATGTGGTATTGCTATTTTTGTACAGTATATAAGATAACTTTATATATTGTTGCCATAAATTGGCTTGAAAGATAAATCATTTTGCTTTGATAATATCTTATGCTTTGTGCTAATTAGTGACAGATACGTGCGAATTTGAAATTAGTTAATTCACTGAAAATAAAAGGCATCGGATGCATGTAAGCTTCATCTGGCTTCACTCCCCAGTAATTTTAAGCTCTTGCAATGAGTGTGCAACCGCATTTTGCTGCCCAAGTCTTTGAAATTCACTTTTAATAGTTTGAGCAATCTTGATGTCTACTGGATCAGGCTCAGGAAAGTCCACATGGAATGAACCGTGTCTGACTGGAGTGACTAAATCCACCAGTTTGGCTTGCTCTCTGACATAGTTGTATAGCTGCTGATGAAACGGATGGTCCAATGAAAAGCAGTCACTAACCATTCCGTTTCTGGCATGTTTGGACGACCCTGACCCTTCCCCTCGGCAAAAATGTGGGAGAGACTCATAATCCATAATCTGCACACGTCGCAATGGTAAAAGTTGAATGATGGGAGTTTCCTGGATGAAATCTTGTGTTTTATATTACTACTGGGGAAAAATATGCATGTACAGGGAAAATGTAAAGGCAGTCTAATTACCAACCCTACCAACACACCCCCTCCTTCCGCCACTGATTTCTCTTGTCTATACTCATAGACCAGAAGAGAGGCCTACCTTTAACAGTTCGTCCCTTCCGGATCCTGAAAGAATCTGCACTTTCTTCCTAGTTCTCTCATGCAGAAGAGGTTTAACAACCTGTAGCAGCAGAAAATTATCAGATTAATGTTGCATATTATTTGACATAAACTGAAGGCATGCTTCAGCGCAAACCTTCCAACAAGCTGTAAATATGTATGGGGCATTGACTATGTAATAAGTATCTGTCTTCTCTGGATAGTTCAGGTCGTCAATAGTTGATATCGCAGACAATAACTGCCAAGAAATGTATGTTAGTCCAAGAAATGAGAGAGTGGTTCACAGAGTGCGAAATACAATGAGTGATGGCTCCATAAAAAAAAGAAAGAAAAAGGAAATAGTTACGACACCTTAATTTGATTCAAGGCAGCGAGCTTTAAACTGGTCATGTCCAAAATCTTTATACATGTGCCAATATACCGTCCAAATTTTTTCGTTGCAGAAGGCTATACAACATGAGCTTGAGTAAGTCAACTAGCTAATAAATAGCAACAACATTTTATAAACATTGAAGGGCAGTAGATTCTGAAGCTAACCAGTATAACACGATCTCTGTATTCATTCATTTGGATATGTGATTGAACATAATAATGAATCTGGAATGGAGAAAGCCAAGAATTATTGAGCATAAAATCTTGACAATAGTTTCCACAATAAAGAACTTAATTTTGCATATTTGCAAGAGCTGCAAAGTTTCCTGCTTTACGCGACGTTCATGGCTTGTAACTTACGGATGCTTTGTCATACGTGCTGAGACCAACACCAACGGCAATGACTGGAAGACCCTATGAAAGAACAATATGACAATGAATGTTTATTGTATTATGGCATTGTTGCTGAAACTTCAATAAATAATCCATGGAGAAAAAATAACAATGTTCTAATAAGACGTATAGCCAAAAGAGGAACCTCTTTTGTGTATCCAGGCATTCCCACAAGCTGAGAATTCCTTATTGCTCTATACATGTCACTAGGGACAATTGGTTTCTACAAAAGCAACCAACCCTATCAGCAGGGAAAAAGAAAATCGCGATGCAAGGTTCCAATGAAGATAAAATTCAAAAACAAACCCTCAATGTGCAGTCAATTTCATTTTGTATCCTCCAGTTTAGACAGTCAGTAAGCTGAAAAATATGACTACTGTTAAGAACTACTGAGAATGGCCACTTTAAATGGATTCCAGCCAATTTGCAACTAACCATTTTATGCGCAATCAATACATTTCCATCCCTTGCCATGAGAAACCTCACCAAAGTCTCCCTTTGATACCCTAGATGCATATTCTGCAAATGAAAATAACAACTATCTAATTGCACTCATTTCACATTGACCATGAACGTGTGCATAGAAAATAAAAGGCAAGCTTCCATCAAGTCGATGTACTGAAACTCCAATTTCGACGATGACAAAATGAGAAACTGTAAGTTACATCAGATAATTTGGGGATCAGGATAACTGAACAGATCAAGTTAAACCTGATAAAAGACGTGAAGATGATGCATGAACAAGTCCAGTGAATTCAAGAAAGCACCGCTTTTCTTCTCATGGTTCTAAAATGAATCTTGACTTAAATAAGAACAATAAATACTACTTGAATAACAGTAAAAACCCAGGAAGAAATTTCAGAAAGAAAGAAAAAGCAAGGAGCAAAGGAAACTCAGCTCTAAATATCCTAAAACCAGATCACAAACAATTTCCATTGTTCAAGAACTTAAATCAGAAGCATGACTATTTTGTCCATTACATTATCTCCAGCCACAATCAGAAAAATAATATGCTTAGCAACCAACACTCATTCAAAACACAAATTAACACTCTTTAGAATGAAACACGTACAAAAATTTGGGTACATCGAAAATCAAACTTTTCCAGAATATTCACTCGAAAAACATAACAAATGGGTAGCAAAAATCACCTGGAAAGTTTTCTTCAGTGGCTCATCAACTGCATTAAAAACATGAAAACATCAGCAAGCGGCAGATCCAACGATCAACCAATGGAACATTATTTAGCAAGACAACTAGAGAAACTGACGTTTTTCCACCAAAATTTGAAACTGTTTGATCATATCTTCCGTTATGAACATCATTGTGCTTTCCTTCATCACGTACACCTAGCAGATAGATTCAGACCAGATTTCGAATTTTCACCGTAGTTCCCTCGTGATGATGGGTGGGCTTTTCTCACAATACCGTGTGGTTTTTGTGAAAATGCGGGCTTTTTTTCCCTTGAAACAAACCTCCTTCTGAAGAAAAAGACACTACCTTTCTTGGATCTTTTATAGATGTCCAATTCTTCTCCTTCACAATTTGAAAGAAAAGAAAACACAAAAGCAAAATTTTTTAATCACGTGATTGGAATAAAGAATATCTTTGGCCGATTGTTTCCAAGTATAGTTATTTAGACTTAATACTCACCGACCCAGAACGATTCCACAGTAATTATATACTTGCCATGTTTTGGGATCTGCTTGACTTTGTATGACGTTGAAGAACTGGCAGTACTCGTGTCCTATGAACTTCACTAAATAACAATCGGAAATTTTATTTACTTTTGGTTTCTTTATATTATTACGGAAAATTACCTCAGTTTTGACCCAAAAAAAACCGTGATTTAGCACTCTCCTAAATATTGTGTATCTGTCCAATATATATAGTTTGTTTTTAACTATTTCTATCTTTTTAACATTAATTTATATAGTTATTCTATTGTGAGATGATTTCACGGATTTATATTCATGAGACGAATCGATTCGATCAATAATTAGATTGAAAATAATATTTTTGGCATAAAAAAATAATAAATTTTCATAAGTCGGATCGTATATGGGATATGTCTCACAAAATCGGATTGTGTGATGCTTTCTATATGAGTTTTTGTGAATTTCTATATTCATGGAAAATGTTATACTTTAAAAACATATGGTGAAAATAATAGACAAGAAACATTTAAAACACAAAAAACTCGTATGACATCGTCACGAGTTAATTTTATGACGGATTTCTTATCCGACTCGACTCATGAAAAATTTTATTTTCATATCAAAAATATGATTTCTCAATTTAAATATAGATTGAGTCGACTCATTTCACAAATATAGATATGTGATATGTCTGATTCCAATCAAAATCTAGTCTACTAATGACAATACCAAAGATGGAATCGAATATAAACTCGAATGTCTTGCAGCATAAAATATTGCTAGGATAAGATATTTAATANAATTATAAATTGAAAAAAATGTCAGATTTAATTTATTGGACGCAGCTAACCAATTGATGATAATTTATTAAGTATGGGACACTATCAAAGATAGAGAGTCGACAGGACACCTTGCCATTTTAATGATTTTCTTGTCTTTTCCNTTTTCTTTTTTTTTTTTTTTTTTTTTTGTCTTTCCATTTTATTTTTATTTATTTCTGGTCTTATATTGGACGAACATAAAGGGCTAACATACTGGACACAGATTTCAGATTGTGTGGGCCCAATTGTTGACCCAGATAAGAAGTTTGTGAAGTTCAAGGAAGTCCATACAATCAGCCCAAAATGAAATAAATAAAAGGATTCGAAAAACTCCATCGGTTGTAATAAAAAAAAAAAGAAAATAATAACTTCCAAATTCTGATAAAATTGCAAATTTGTACATATTATGGTATTTTATGCCTTATATTATATGTAGGAGGATTTTTTTGTCTTGAAATTTTATTGGTAATAGAAGAAGTCCACAGATGAAAAGCAAGTTCGCGGCAATAGAAAGAAAAAAAAAAGGAATAATCTGTATACATTCACAAGCATATTTAGCTTTTCCATAAGGTATCAAATAAAATAGAAAAATTCAAAAAATATATATATACGAATTTTGGGAAAATGTTAAATTTTACAATATCAGAATAAAGTAAGTGATATTGTGACTAAATTTATGGATCTGCTCGAATTTATTACTTAGAGAGTATTTACAATCTCTAAAAATATAATTTGGAGTTGAATATTCTTGAAATTTACCAAAAAGTCGTGGAGGGGCATGAAAAGACGCAAAAGGCAAAGTGTTGAGCATGTTGTTTTCCTCCATCAAAAGATGCTAAACACTATTTTAACATGTATCAGCTTCATTATTCAAAAGATTAACTATTTATTTCTTTATTATCTTGGAGAATCTTCTGAGGTGTCAGGCTTTATTCCGCATTCACATGCTTTTGTATAATCATTTTTTTTGTTTTGTTTTTGCCAATTAATTAAGGTAATGGTGGTCAATATTCATTAATCGATTCCACATGTATATACATATTATTGTGCCAAAAATGCAACATGGTGCATGATATTTGGGTGAATGAAGGGTCACACTACTGAACCTCCTTTAACTTACCCCCTTTCTTTTTGGTCGGATTGTCATTTTTGAGTAATGGGCACTTCATTCTTTAAAAGATTTAATGTCTAATGGAAAAGGAATGTGGAAAAAGTGACCATTTTTCAAGAAAAAGCAAAAGTTAGCTTCATTTAAAAGTTCGGTTTATATTACTCAACATTGCACGGTTTCAAAACTTAATTTGCGGGGATAGCTCATTTGGGAGAGGGTCCGACTGAAGATCTGAAGGTCACGTGTTCGATCCACGTTCACCGCATTTGTGTTCTTTTCCGGACAGGCGGACACCGTAAATTGCTGCCACGTCCAACTAGAACATGTTTTTTAGTTTCTTGAATCATACATGAAATAAATTACCGCTTGATTGATATATTTATGGGTGGATGTCAACAGAATCATAACATTTGCATAGCAATAATGCAAGCACCAACATTTACTTGAAGTTCTCACAAATGCTTGAAAAAAATTCATATTTCTAGTTTACTGAAAGTAAACAGCGGCTCAAGTGCCAAAAAAAAAAACAACTAAAAGAAATCAAATTCCAAATAGTTATTAGTAGTACTCTGCTGAGAAGAGATAGCTGAAGGGGCAACTTTTACACCAGCTGGTGCCGGAGGGCCAGCAATTTTCTCGATCTCGAACGGTCTAGGGACGTCTGGGGGACTTGCACAGCGAATTAGAGCCCAATTCACACCTTCAAAGAAGGGATGCTGCTTCACTTCTGTTGCTCCACGTTTGTACCCCAACCTATGCTGTGGCTCTTTCACTAGTAATCCTCTTATAAGATCTCTTACCGCAAAACTAACTACTGGCGATTCTGGAAAACGCAAGGGCTGGCCTACTACGTTGAAAAGAGTGGCTCGGTTACCTGATCCCTTAAAAGGGGTCTTACCGAACAATAATTCGTATAAAAAAATCCCAAATGTCCACCAGTCGACAGCACTGCCATGCCCTTCACCTTTAATGATTTCAGGTGCCAAGTACTCGTGGGTGCCCACAAAGGACATTGAGCGTGCGTCTGTTGGTTCGGCAATGAGCTCCGGTAAAGGGCTTACTTGGTTGCCAGTTTCAATTTTGGGCTTCCTTTCTTTCTTTGATTTGCTCGAAAATAAACGAGGACCAAAACATGTTGTCGGGACTATACATGATGGCTGGATACAAGATGGCTCGATGCAAGCTGGTTGGACACAATAAACGGGGTCTTTACGAAGGGGCTCCGCTTCAAGCGACGAGGACTTGATCAAAGTTGGGCTGACAGAACAGCGAAGAGAAAGATCGAAATCTGATAACATTATATGCCCATCATCCCTCACGAGCACGTTTTCTGGTTTTAGGTCACGGTAGACAATGCCGAGCATGTGGAGATATTCCAAAGACAGAAGGATCTCTGCTACATAAAACCTGTACGCAAAATTACAAATAAGAAAATATTCCAAACCAGAAAAGTGATCTATAAGTAAATGCATCAATGTAAGTGCCCCAAAATATTGCTAACTGGGAAACTTAAAGAACATAGGATTTTTAATTAAATGTAAACAGTTTGGAGGGAGTGGGGCCACCCAAGTATGAGCAGCCAATGAAGTGGTTCTTAGCGCCCTCATCAAATGCAAATCGAAAAAAAAAATATCAAGTTTTATATGCAAATTTATAATAATGTAATTTTGTCCTGTGCTTCTCAGTAATGCAGTATTTAGAACTGGCGTACAGGAACACTTTGAGGCCAAATGCTTGTTGAATCACAACTAAGATCAATCAAAGAAGCTCAACATTTTCAAACAACGACAACATAATTTTTTGCAGTTCAAGAAAATAAATGCTGCATCTCTAAGAAACCAAACAACAACAATAATATAATATGGAGACTGAAGTCAAGAAAGGGGCATACTTAACAGCTTGTTCAGAAAAATGCTTTCCCGGTTGCCTCTGTCGTAGCGTATGCAAATCACCACCAGGACAAAACTCCATCACTAAACATGAAAATTTTTCTGTTTCAAAATGCGAGTATAGGGTTGGGAGAAAGGGATGATCTAGAGACTGCAATATTTCTCTTTCTGTCTGGGCACGCAACAGTTTCTTCCGACTAGCCAGTGACGCTTTATCCATTACCTTCATTGCAAAGTAACACTTAGTACCACATAACTCAGATAGATAGACACTTCCAATGTCGCCACAGCCCAATTTCTTAAGTAGTCTGAAGTGCCTCAGATCCAATACCCCATCCTTTGTACGAACAGCCTGTATTGCTTCCCACCTTAGATCATTTGCCTTGTGTGGTTTGTTAACACTGCTACTGAAGCTGCTGCAAGAACTTTCATCACTTATGTCTGTGCTTGTGCTACCCCTGCACAGACTGCTCTTGCCACTCTCGACAAAATCGTTCCGATCAATATTCTTAGCACCGCCATTAGCTTTTGTAACACCATGCTCTCCATCCGAAACTTTGGTAGACGCGGCAAGATTCTTTATTTTTTCAGCATCATCAGATGTTTTCTTATCGCGGTTGAGTGTTTGCACTTGTTTTGAGCTACCCAAATGTAAGTTTGAATCCACTTCACCAACTAAGGAACTAACCGACTTTGTTTCTAATAAAGTTTCAGTGGTAAAGTCCTTTGAGGCAGAATTTTTTACAGTTCTAGGCACTTCTTTTGCAGAGGGGTCTAATTTTCCTAATTTGGGATCTGGGATGGGACAAGCCTTCCGAGGATTTCCTTCAATGACTTGCCCTCCATTAGTTTTGCTATGCTTTACTGAGGAATCCTTTGTGCAAGAACCAGAAGCCATTACAAAGATTACAGACTCCGTAAATTAATCAGACTCTTAAAACCAAACAAAAGCGTATCCCCATCCAATACCATAATCAGGCGTCGTCATTTACAATTGCATCCACATCTGCAGTTTAGCCACAAGACAATGCAAAAGATAAATAATGTGGAGAGCACAACAAATCTAACTAAAGTTGGGTGAAATTTGAACAAAGGGTAAAACAGGGAGCAAAGTCCATATAGATACCATACAGATCTTTGGCATAACCCGAAAAAAAAAAATCAATCGACATCTGGTGACGAAAGGGTAGCAGGGAGCATAGTTCATATTTCTCCTCCCCAAAAATAAAACTCGATGAAGTTAAAGAGGCCAGGAAGTAAATTTCCATGCAGCCGCAGATCCACACAATGTGCATAAAAGTAACAAAGCATCTAACTTGCCATCAACTGATGCCTCAAAATACAATCATATCACCTCAAGAAATCAAATTTTTAAACAGGAAAGTAGATATTCTCCAAACCACCACTGAATAGCAAAGAAAGAGACTCAATTAACCAGCAAAACAAAATGCAGTCCCTCAAACACGCTTCACAGTCAAAGCCTACCACATACCAGAAGATGAGCATAAATAAAGGATAAAAACAGCGAGAAACAAAAAGGAAAGGTTCATGAAAAACACACAGATCTTGACCGATGACCCACCACTTCCATGTAAAAACCCACCGAGATGGATCCACCAAACCCCCTCAAAATCTCACAAATTAAACCAAGAAACCCAGTGAGACGCAAAGAAGCAAAACCCACCAAGAAGACCACTGGATGAGTTCAAAAGCAAAGCAAAAAAAGCGGCCAACCCAAAAAGACGCAACCTGAAGTCACAAAGATCGAAACTTTAGCAGCTCACATAGTTTTATCAAACGAAGGCCCTCAACTGCACACACAATAAAACAATAGAATGACTCAAACCCACCTCTTTTCCTCTTCCGTAAAACAAGTAGTGTGTAGTAAATAATGGAGGAAAAAGTGAAAGAAAAAGCTTTGAGAGTGCTGAAAGAAAGAGAGAGAGATGAGCATTGACTCTTGCCCCTTGAGTGGGAGACTGGCCTGGGCCCGCGGCTACGCCGATACCAATGCAGTCTCTTTACACGTTCAATAATATCAATGTATTTTGTCACTTACACAAAGGTCTGAATAAACATGTGGACCTCCAACTGTTCAAGCTGTCCCTCATGCTTGAAACTTGGAAGTTGGGCCTCCTCGTCTTTTTAATTTCATTTCATACATATATATTTTTATATACTAGGAATGATTACATGCGATGCACGTAGCGCTGACTAATAATGAAAAATATAATAACGAGATTTAGATAATTTTTAAAATCGTTTAAATAACATATTGTTTATGAGTATTTATTAATCTAAATATATCAAAACACAATAAATAAAAATAAATGATGACGATAAATCAAATATATTCATTTATTTATATAACATTTTTTAATTCGCGTGATTATAACATAATGACATCTCTATGAAATTAACAAAGATATTTTTCATCCAAATATTATCCACAATGGAAAAAAAATAAAAAAATAATTAATAGAATAGTAAATATTACTAAAACGAAAATCCCAATATATTTAAATGAAGTGCATATAGCTATTGTCAAATAAAATTCTCTTAATTAACTAAATTATCATAATGCTGTTAAAATAAAACCCCTAAACTTGTTATTAAGTTAAATATCAATTTTATTCTTGCTAACTTTTAACTCCTTGCGAATTTTGTTAACTTTCTTCTTTTTTAGAATATATATTATACATAGTTAGTTTATATCAGAATGGTTAATCTGAAAATTAATATTGATGATTAATAATTTTATGTTAAATAAAATTTTAAAATAATATCAATCAAATAAATATGTGTAGTAAAACACATATACGTAACATTCAGTTTATAAATATCATATATTAAAATTTTAATTTCTAACCAATGATAATAAATTAGCACTGTAATTCATATTTATTATAAGGATTATTTTAATTAAAAAAATTATGAGGATTATCTGATAAATTTAATACAAAAGTATCAAGTAATTTTTATTCTTTTTAATTTCTTATTAATTTCTTTTTCTATCAATAAAGTTGAAATAATTCAAAATAATCAAATTATATTGTAAATAAAATATTAGAAAAATTTGCAAAAGAGCATATAGAATCTACATGGTCTCAATGTCTATTTTTATTGGAAAAGTACCATAAAAATGACATAAGTTATCATTAATTTCTCAGTCTAGTTGAAATAAATCAAACTAATCAAATTATACGACAAATAAAATATAATAAAAATTTACAAAAGAGCATATAGAATCTACATGGTCTCAATGTCTATTTTTATTGGAAAAGTACCATAAAAATGACATAAGTTATCATTAATTTCTCAGTCTAGTTGAAATAAATCAAACTAATCAAATTATACGACTAATAAAATATAAGAAAAATTTGCAAAAGAGCATATAGAATCTACATGGTCTCAATGTCTATTTTTATTGGAAAATTACCATAAAAATGACATAAGTTATCATTAATTTCTCAGTCTAGTTGAAATAAATCAAACTAATCAAATTATACGACAAATAAAATATAAGAAAAATTTACAAAAGAGCATATAGAATCTACATGGTCTCAATGTCTATTTTTATTGGAAAAGTAGCATAAAAATGACATAAGTTATCATTAATTTCTCAGTCTAGTTGAAATAAATCAAACTAATCAAATTATACGACAAATAAAATATAATAAAAATTTACAAAAGAGCATATAGAATCTACATGGTCTCAATGTCTATTTTTATTGGAAAAGTACCATAAAAATGACATAAGTTATCATTAATTTCTCTGTCTAGTTGAATAAATCAAGCTAATCAAATTATACGACAAAAAAAATATAAAAAAAATTGCAAAAGAGCATATATAATCTACATGGTCTCAATTCCTATTTTCATTGAAAAAGTACCATAAAAATGTTATAAGTTATCATTAATTTCTTTGTTTAGTTGAAATAAATAAAACTAATCAAATTATACGACAAATAAAATATAAGAAAAATTTACAAAAGAGCATATAGAATCTACATGGTCTCAATTCCTATTTTCATTGGAAAAGTACCATAAAAATGACATTTTCTGACATGTTTTCAATGACACTTGTAGAAAAGTGTAAGTTTGATATGTGTATTAAGACATTAATTAAATATCACAATTTATGAAATTAAAAATAAAATAAAGTATCATATTAATGTGTTTGTAATATTTGTCGTTGATTCAACTAAAATAATGAAATAAAGTTATTTTTATTTTCAATATCAATCTTTATATCAGAAAATTGAAAAGTCACCTAAATAAATAAATAAAACATTAATGAAGTAATGGTGAATTAAAGATTAAATAAGTAAATTAACAATTCAAACTCATATTTCACTTAAATAAATAAATAAAACATTAATGAAGTAATAGTGAGTGAAAGGGTAACCAAGTAAGTGAAAGGTTAATCAAGTAATGTCGTTGATTCAACTAAAATAATGAAATAAAGTTATTTTTATTTTCAATATCAATCTTTATATCAGAAAATTGAAAAGCCACCTAAATAAATAAATAAAATATTAATGAAGTAATGGTGATAAAGATTAAATAAGTAAATTAACAATTCAAACTAATATTTCACTTAAAAAAATAAATAAAACATTAATGAAGTAATAGTGAGTGAAAGGATAACCAAGTAAGTGAAAGGGTAACCAAGTAAATTCACAATTCAACTCATATATTTATAGTTAGTATAGATTATTTTATTTAATTTCATTTCATACACATTTATTCTCTAACAATAAATTTTATGCCTGATTTTTTAAAAATACGAGATCTAACATGATATTAATTTTACATCGTTTTTTTTTTCAATCAACCATAGTTAATTAAAGTGAATACGAATTTTGCGAAAATATCGTTTTCCCCTTCTTTCCATTATCATTTTTGTGGTCCACTCTATCTTTAATTTTGGTTTTCAAATGTTGTCTAAACTTTAATTGGGCTAATGGACATATGGTCCAAATTCTCTAACATTTCTTTTTAGTTAATGAAGATTAATTTTTATATAATGCCTGGCTTCAGTGAACCTTATCATTTCGTAGTTGTCTTCTCCTGTGTAACAATCATGTTATTGTCTATAAATTTTTATTGGTATTTTATTCATGCAAATAATAAAAAGTAAGTATGTAAGACTGAGAGCTTGTCGCTTTATCAAAAGCTATAGTTAGTAGTAATTGTGCAATTCAAATCTTTTAAACCGCACAGCAACTCAAACACCACGGTTCGATCGCTCTACCAAGCAGGGACAATTATTGCACCCAACAATCTCCCTCCCAATAATTGCACTCTTTGCAATCAATGAGAATCGAACTCGTGACCTTGACTCTAATACCAATTGTAGGACCGGGCGCTTGCCGCTTTACCAAAAGTTATAGCTAGTAGTAATTGTGCAACTCAAATCTTTTAAACCGCACAGCAACTCAAACACCACGGTTTGATCACTCTACCAAGCAGGGACAATTATTTCACCCAACAAAGTCTCTTGTGAGACGATCTCACGAATCATTATCTGTGAGACGGGTCAGTCCTACTTATATTCATAATAAAAAGTAATACTTTTTCATAGATGACTCAAATAAGATATTCGACCCACGAAATTGATCCGTGAGACCGTCTTACAATAGTTTTTGCCAATAATAAATTAGTTTAGTTAATATTATTGTTGTTGTTATTGTCAAATATTTATACCATTGAATTTCCGACAATCATTATATGTGTAGGTTATCATTTATTTATCTATTCGTCTTCTAATTATTATGCATTGTTTATATTGTTTTTCGACTTATACAAACAATCATCGTTGAATGTCTTTATTGTGTTATTGATTTTAAATTAAGATAGCATCTCAACGCCTATGGATAAGTGATTAATATATTATCGAACAAAGAAAAATAAATTTTGTTCGTCATTTTATTTTAAAACTTAGAAAAGAATACCGTTTAATTACAGTTTTCTATTATATTGCTTAAGAACATTGGGATTTCTAATATTTATTATAACTAATTTATCATACTATCTTTTAATTTGGCATTCTAGTGCGAGGGAAAAATAAATTATTTGTATAAAAATTTGAAACCTAACACATAATGGTACGGACGCATAAATATTATATTTTGAGTAGATCTCTTGTGAAATAGTCTCACGAATCTTTATATGTGAGACGTGTCAACCCTACCGATATTCACGATAAAAAATAATACTCTTAGCATAAAAAAGTAATACTTTTCATGGATGACTCAAATAAGATATATGTATCACAAAATACGACCCATGAGACCGTCTCACACAATTTTTTGCTTATATTTTTTCACTCAAAATAATCGATTTTTTTTATAAACATTCACAATAAAAAGTAATACTTTTAGCTTAAAAAGTAATACTTTTTCATGGATAATTCAAATAAGAGATCTGTCTCACAAAATACGACCGTGAGACCGTCTCTGATAAGTTTTTCCTTATATTTTTTCACTCAAAATATTCGATTTTTTAGAAACATAAATATTCAGATTTTACAAGTTTCAAGATCTACTGAAAATGATAAATTGATGATTCTGGATCTCGACAGGCTTTTCAAATAAACTCGATGGAATACAAAATACCATTCAAATCCAAAGCGCGATATTTTGTTCTGGCTTATTAAGTAATTCGACAATCTAAGAGGCAAAAATTTTATGCCAAATATATATATAAAGTATTCCATGCAACTCATATATTTCAATCAAGTGGTTTATTCTAAGGTGAACTGTTGTAAAGATTTTCACCTTGATCGCCTTTGATCCTTTGTTAAGTAGTCTAGAATTTTTGCCAATTCATCTGCATTAGCCTGATCTAATGTGGATGTTAAGGGCGTTGCATGGCCAAACTCTATTGTTGGTTGAATCACATGAGTATCGGACACGAAAATAGTAGATTCAGACTGAGGATGAGGAATGAGGTTCACTGCCTCTGGAATTTTGGGCATCGAAAAAGATTGGAGATGAGTCACGTTAACTTGAGAATCACTCCGATATTTCTTTAAGAAAATAGCGAGAGGTTCGACATAATCATCAAACCCTACTGATCCAAGTGCCGACAGTATGTCCTCGGGCTTAATGATTCTGCGACAATCTCCATGACATTTTTCATTAGCCGCTCTCGTAACAAAGGCAATAAATTCGGAGACGCACTCTTGTATCATCTCTTTCGAGTCGTCTAAGATTTTCACATGTGGAGGAAGGACTTGGCGCATGATTTTAATCACATTTGGGATCGGCAGGTATTCGTCCGGGCTACGTTTGAGTGGTTGGTTAAAGCTTACATGATTAGTATCGATCGCAATGTCCCTCGAGCCGGAAGCCTCTCGACTAACTAATAAGTCTGAAAGAATATTTACCGAAATGGCCCATTTGAAAATTGTTCTCTCAGGAAATGGGCTTTTGGTGGCCCACATTTAATGTACAAATACCAGTCCACTTTTTGAAATTTTTTTAAGATGTGGCCCAAAAGAACAAATTTGGATATGGGACATGCGGGGACAGAACAAAGTAACTATTTAAGTAAATTAATTCGATTTTCTTCACTTAAAAATTATAACAAATCAGCTTGAAAAGTCGATTTCGTATATTGAAATAAAACCCAAAATTTATTTTACGAAATATGGTAAATCATTCTTAAAAAAAAAAAGAAAAATTCAATGCTCTATTTAATATATAGATCCATATGAAATATATATAAGCAGACAATTTGAGAAAATTTTCATTGAGCTTCATTATCTAAGTATTTTAAAAAATGAGAAACATTTTTATTCATTTATTTAAGTATTTAAAACAATGAGAAACAATTTTAATATTTGGATGTATAAAAAAACATATATTTTCAGTTTTTTAATCGAGAAGCAAAAAATTGTTTTTTTTTAAAAAAAAAAACTAAAACAGACGTTATAAGCCTTGCTTCTGACTTTGAAAGATTTTTTTAGCAGTTTTCAAACCAAAATATTATTTTTTTAAAAAATATTAAATATAAGTATGCTTTTACTATGAAATTTACCTATCCAAACATACATAATTTCACATCGAACCTTTTCATTTGATAAAAATAAAAACTCGAACAAAAATTACACTAAATGGTTTAGAAATTTACCAAAATTTGTTGCTCTCGTTGAACCGGGATGGCATACATTAGACCTGCCAGTTTGTTCCATCTCCAACCTTTTATATTCTCTTTGAATTTGTTTGCCTGTGTGTCAACTTACAAATGTCTTAGATGTAAGTGGTGATATATGGAGCAATTTTGCTTTGATTTTATAGACTTGGTGAAAAATACAAGTCAAGTGGTGCAAATGGAAGGTGGCATATGAGGTGGTTTTGTGGGGGTAATATAAGCAAAATATTATGCCCTTTGTTGTTTAGATTGCAAAATTTTAGTTACTATATAATATTTTTATTGACAGTTTTAAAATAAAATAAGAAAAAGACCTAAAAGAAGAGTTTTTTTATTAAAATAAAATATATACTATTTTAAAATCAAATAAAATAGTTTTTTGTTTCACACCTTTTAATTTTTAATTAATTAAAAATTACCCGTTGTATATATCCGTTAGCAGGCGAATAGTTCATTCAAAATCATTTTATATAATTCTTACATATATAGTAGAAAATCTATATTCAGATGTTGCATATTATACTGTATTTATATCATAATTGTTCGAATCGTGAATATAGATACGACTTAATTTCATATATTATATTGTATCATATCATAATTGTTTGAATCATGAATACGGATACGACTTACTTTTGAAAACTGGACGCATTTTTTCGTAATCTATAATGAATTTGAAATTTGAAAACAAATTACTGAAATTTGTTTACAATATATTTACAGTATGTATATAATATACATATGTATGTATTTAGAAATAATTCCAAGTAATAGGGGAATATATATTTAATATTTGGAGGAAGATGAGAAGCAAATCGCGGATCTGTCAACAAATGGGGACGCTTACAATACAAAAACCCTAGCAACTTTATCTTTTCCAAAACGTGCAAGACAATCGAAGTCGCGTTTCTAATGGAGATCTTTCGCGCAGAACACCGATTTGAATAGCCGTTGGAATTGCACGCACTCGCTCTTTCTCTTCCCTCCTTTTTTTCTTTTGTTGTTCAAAACCCATTAATTTTTATTGTTTATTCTTCTAAAGATTTGGTTTTTTCTTGGGTTACGATAGTTCCATACGCGGTTGCGCGTACATTTAGTTTGTTTTTGTCTGAGTGATTCGAGTGTTCGAGTTTTGTGCTGTGGAGATACTGGAGCTTGTGGGTCTTCGTTACGAGGTAAGAGTTCTTCTTTATCTGTGATTTGGGGAATTTTTCAAATGGTATGATGTTTGGTGTATCTTTCACCGGGAAACTGATGCCGTTCGGATTGATTGTTCTCATAATGTGGTTGTGTTTTTTGTTAATTGTTCGTGTAAATATCAAAGCATTTAATAACTGGAGGTAAATCATATAATCACAAGGCATGAAGCTGGTTGTTATGACTTTTTCTTTTTTTACATTTAAGTCCTCTTTGTATTTGAAAGTTGTAATGGACATGCCTTCTGGTTTATCTTGTACCTTCATTGTGATGACGAAGATAAAGAGGAAATTAACAATAACTGAATTTTGGCTCTAACTTTTTTTACTATCTCCCAAAATTTTCACGGGCAGATAATGAATTGATGATAGTTCTTTGGAAGTTTTACCGTTGTCTGATATTGAAAATCTTCGAAAAACGAAAAAAAATGAGTAAACTACTAAGAGGAATGAAAGTGTAATTGTATCTTTGAAGTTGAAAAATTATGCGTGTGCATGAAAGATACTCTTCTGGTTAGAGGATAATGGTAAAACTACTGTCATTGGCAAATAAGCACTAAATTTAACCTCGTGATTGTCTGTTACTCCAGTTCTCGGGCTTAAACAAATTTTCATGGAGCTTGATTGGTCCTATTAGTTCCTCTGTAGCTATTCCCTAAATCCTGACACAGTCACACTTTTTTGTTCTTCTTCCGAAAGAAATCTCCTTGCTATTATTTATTCTGCTAAAATCCCATTTCATCTGAACCCTGTTGCTTGTAGAAGCAGGCGCACAGGCGAAATATCATCAGTAACTTTTAAAAGTTTCCAACTGTCCCTCGTTCTCATCCTCACCCCTTCTCTTTCTCGATAAAAGGACCAGAATTTGATATTCTTGTCTTGCCTTGAGGATGGATTAATGAGGTTTCGTATTTAGGTAAAGATGACAGAGTTGATTAGGACTGACAATTGCAGAAATAAGAACTTCATTTTGTTTCATGAATCTACAGCATGTAAGTATTCAAGGTCCAGAGGACACATTTTCTGAGAAGTACGATTTTTTTTATTTACTTATTTGCATATATATTTTATGTTTATTTTATACTTTGTTGCTTTAGTGACATGGAAGCATGCCAAGCTCATCAGTAGTTAATTCTGTTATTGTTATCTGTAACTCTCCATATAGGCGCTCGAGGAAATATGGATGCTGGACTTGGTCACACATTGCATCCTGGACCCATTGATGACTCTGTACTTACCTTACAAGATCATCACCGATCTACAGATATATGGAATGGTCAGGACTTTGAGCCTCTGACATGCAGGAGATGTGATGGACACTTTTGGCGCTTGGGTGGCTTGGATCCTCGTGTGCAGCAAATGATGCTGAAAGCAGGTTTTTATGGGGTTTACATGGCTGGTCGTATAAGGCTGGATCATGCTTTGATCACTGCATTGGTTGAGAGATGGCGACCAGAGACACATACTTTCCATTTACCAGTTGGTGAGACTACTGTAACACTGCAGGATATTTCTGTGTTATGGGGTCTCCCAGTAGATGGTGAACCTATTACAGGTGTTGATACCAATCGGTCAATGGATGAGTGGCAGGACGTTTGTAATGAGCTATTGGGATTTAGACCGCCTCCAGAGGATTTTGATCGTGGCCGTCTTAAGATTCGATGCTTACAGGAGAGATTTAAAACACTGCCTGATGGTGCATCGGAGGATACTGTGAAGTTTTATGCTAGAGCATACATTTTGCAGTTGCTTGGAGGACAGTTGTTGTCAGACATGTCCAATAATAAGGTCAAGTTGATGTACTTGCCACTCCTTAGGGATTTTGAATCAGCTGGTAGGCTAAGCTGGGGTAGCGCTGTCCTTGCTTGTCTTTACCGTGCTTTGTGCCGGGCAACAAAACCTGAGACATCAGATATATGTGGTCCACTTGTACTTCTGCAGGTATGGCTAGCCTTGTGCAGATAGTTCCTTGTTTACATTGGTGTTTAATAGCTGAATAAACAAAACTGAACATAGAGAGATATTTGGTCTTCATGATTATTAATCAGATATGGGCATGGGAGAGAGTGCCTTTTGTCCGTCCTGGGAGAATAGCACCACGAGAGCATACATCACCTGATAGGGTTTCAGGAGAGTACCCTTCGCCTGCAGCCCCCTATGGTTCTAGGTATCAGTGAAAATATTCGGACCACATTTCTCATCCGATTCTCAATATCTTGGTTTTATGGTAAATATTTGTTGCTTGCAGGTGGAATGTCGGTTTCAAGCTCGAGAGTGTTGGCACACATGTACTAGTCTTATATAGAGACCAGCTAGACAATATGAAGGATGACCAGGTTATTATTTTTCCGTATTTGCATTTACCTGCAAGATAACACACAGTTTATACTGAGTTTCATATCTAGTATTTGAGGGCCATTTCGTGTTTTAGTTTGTATGGGACCCATATCCTGTTGAGGTATTGGCCAGTCTCCCAGATTATTGCCTGTCTGGAAGAAGAATTTGGCAGACAGTGTCTCCTCTCATTTGTTTCGATGTGGTTGAATTCCACCATCCCGACCGTGTCTTGCGTCAATTTGGGCAGCAACAAACCATTCCTGCAGTTTGTGACACAATCCCAGACATCCATTTGACTGATCGTCGTGGGAGACAGAATTATGATTGGGCCCAACATCACAGGCAATTTGTTGATATGTGGACAGACCGCTGTGCTCGCATTGTATATGCACCTCCCATTGAGTCTCCAATAGATCAGAGTGATCCATACATGATATGGTACAGGCAGATTACTCGGTTGTTGATTGGTAATCCTGCTTCTCGACCAAATACAGGATACCAGGGGGTTGGAGGGGCAATGGAGGCAATGGTAAATTACTTTGATCTCATTGATGACCATGTTCCTATCACGTTGTTTTTATGATAGTGTTGATATTATAGTTTGTCAATGTGTCCAGGCACAGAGCTTGCAAAAAATATACCATCGTGCTAGTGATGCCATGCACAAAGGCCTTGAGGCCTTAGGGGAACATGTCCTTAAGGAAATCCAGGATATATGTGAATACTCTCTGAGGGTGGCTCATGAGGATCATCGTCTCACTGTTCGCCCGGATTTTTGTGCACCATCTCAAGCTGCAACTCAATTTATTCCGCCTAGAGGACAGAGAGGCAGACCAAAAAAAAGGGGTGGGTATGCTGGTGGATTATTGGCTGAGAGCCGTAAAAGATGTTTAAACGTGCCGGGAATGTTTTCTACCTCATTGGCAATGTCTCACTCTACGCTATCCTCAAATCTTGAACTCCCAGATACGCCTCAGACATGGGATTCTTCCCTGAGTGCACCTGAATACCTGGATATAACGGATCAAAGTGCAATGAAATTGGATCCTGAAGCCACGGGTGAGGTTGCCTGTTCACCGTTCTCTAAATTTTTACATTTTCACATTGAATTTTTATACACCTGAAAATAATACATTCTTAGCGCCTCATTGTTTGAAGCAATGCATGAATTTTCTCATCCTCCTTAAATTGTACAGAAACTACAAATCCAATATTTGAGGCCCTTGTCAAGATTCAAGGTATTTGTTCCGTTGCTTTGAGAATGAGTAATGAAAACCAGGCCACACTATCAACGCGGGATATGGTTCTGGTTGGCCCTAAAACGAAACGTTGCAAGCCGAGGAGGAGAGGTGGAATGAGTGGATCTTTCGGTGGTGGAAGTGCAGGGGCCAATTCATATTATCCATATACCTCTGGACCATCATCCCCAACACCGTCTGTTTCATTGGGACCTGATGGTTCCCCTTCACTCCCCCATGATATTTCTGGACAGGATGTTGAACCGTTGGTTACGCCATTCTCAAGCTACTCCCCATTGCCAGAACTACAAGACAGCTTACAGTCCGAGATGATAGAGTTGGATACCATAACTGGAAGTAGAGAAGCTTCACCATCCTGTGTCCACCCATCTGTGCTAGATCTACCATGTGTAGCATCAGTCAATGAAAAACAAATTCTTTCAACGGGTACAGAAACCAATTTTTTGGGGGATACTGGGCCATTGCTAACAGAATCTGCAGATACTGCAGCACAGAACACAGGAGAAGAAGTGAACAGAGGATCCCAATGCCTGTCAGCATCCATTGAAGGAGAACAGAGGATCCCAATGCCTGACCATACCTTATCAGAAGATGTACAGACTCCAATAAAGCTAGATCATATTGACCCTGCCAATTCGAACAAAATTCGTCCCGCTTCTTTGATTGATCCCAATGCCTGTCAGCGTCCATTGCAGGAGCCTAATTTGTCACCTGTCCATCCAGACCATGAGGAGGTGGAAACTGAGGTTAATAAACCTGATGACCAGTCCATCTCTGAGCCTCATGTATTGGTGCCCTCTCATCCTGAGATTCCAATACCATCAGGCTCTAGTACCCCTGCAGAGGAAGACACGAAGCACTCCATTCTGCAGGGTGATACAAATATTTCTGAATTGTCTTCACCAAAGCATCAAAATCCAACTTTACGTATGGTTTCTGATGAAGTGGTAATTGGTGCTGGAGGTAAAAGGAAGGGGCATGCCACTGATGATTCAAGTCAAACACTTGAAACAGTTGTGAGTTCACCTGACCCGAATGCTATAGACAAATCAGCCCTTAAACCTTCACTTGAGGGTGAGTCCCAAGTTACCCATACTGAGCCAGTCTCAGTTAAAGAGGATGGCCATAAGATGTACAAGAGACAAAGGCGTTCTGCGCCAAAGCACCGGCAGTAGACATTCCTTTTGCGACGTCTCTCTTTTCAATCCTATGTCAAATGTGGAGAGAGATTGCAGTGAATTTATAATCTCATCCTCTACACTGATGCTACTTGATGAATGATCAAGTTTTATCCAAGTGCCTTGTATTCTGATGAAACAATATTTTCTGTTGTGTTAACGAATCTTGCAATTCATTTTTTCTACTTCTTACTTTCCTTTCTGTTTCTCACCATGAGCTTTGGGATTTGCTGAAAAATTAGTATGATTTTTGATGGGTTAGCTAGATAACGAGTTTTTCTATCAATTTTTATGGCTTATATTTAGTGTGAGAAAAAAATAAATACAAAGGAGTTTTTCTATCAATTTGATTTCCATTTACCATGACCGCTGATGCATGAAATGAGTCCATGTATACTGGCCAATGAAACTGATTCTTATGTCTCTTGTGATCTAACTTGAGTACTGCAAATGCACATGTACTAATATAGTTCAGAAAAAGGCTACAAGCAATTTCTTTGAGGTATTTTCACAAAAGCCAAGAGACTTGATTCATCTTGTAAATATTACAATGAAATTCGTAATCAATTGAAGTGAGACTTGAATATAGTTAAATGAATTATTAAAAATAATTATAATGAAATTAAATTACAAGCTTTAAATAATACTTGGGAAGAAAAGAGGAGTAATTTGAACAAGGATCAACTCCAACGAATTGGATATTATGGAAAAACTTTGCAAATTTAAAAAAATCAACGTGGAATTAATATTAAATGTATTGTGGAATAAATGAGAAATTATAATTACCTTTGTCTTTCATTTGCTCGGTCATCATGCTTATTAAAATTAATTTGGTTACTTTAATTGAATGACAAAATAGAACTCAGAATTGAAGACATAGGAGTGAAATTTGATTCAATAAATTTAATATTAATTACTATAAGTTAATACTAATGGGAAATTCTTTAGAGCGTTAGATATGTTCTAATTTCATATTCATAGCAATCACACATGTTGCAACTGATAATAGTTATAATTTACTACACAACTATACTACTGTTAATCAATACTTTAATTAGAAATTCTTTATAGTATCGATATGTGCTTTAATTTCATTTCATAATGTTGAAGGAATACATGTTCAGAGCAATCGAAATATGATGATTTGGTTGTTTGTACGAGACCGTAGTTACATTTATGATTAGTTATAACTTTTGATAACGAAAAATGTTTAATCCTCTAATTGTTATTAAAGATATGGTAACATGTTTGTTTCTCATTGATGACAAGGATTACAATTGTTGACAGGAAAATTTTCGGATATCAATAATTGTTTTTACGAAAAGAAGAATGGAAATATGATGGTTGAACTATTGTGTGATTAAAGAAGATTGAAGAAACACCGTTAGTACTGATTATAACTTTTAGTAAAATGATAAGATCTGGAACCTAAAATATTCATAATAATGTGCACATGTTACATATAATTCAAACATTTCCAAAAATATTAATCGTAATTGCCCAAAAAAAATTCACAGTAATGTGCACATACTACAACTGATATCGTTGATGATGATTGAATTTTATATAATAAAAGATTTTATCACTCAAATCCAAATTCAATTCCACAAAGAAATAGGTGAATTTGATTTACCAAGTTTTGCCATTTTTCCTGTTTGAATTGATATGTTTTTGGATTTGCTTTAATAATTGATTTTAACTTGAATCGGACGCAATTATTTTGTGGATTTATAATGATATATATGGCTATCTAATTTCTGTAAATTATATATAGGAGTGTAATAATTGACTCAATTAAAGTAAAAGTTATGGAAAAGGAATAAATACAAATAATTGTTCAATTGATTTAAATCATTATTATAATTAATGGGAAAAAATAATAATGAAAATTTGACTCCCCATATATTTCCATCTGAAGCTAGAAAAATCACACACTGGATCACAATTATATCTCCCACCAACTCCAATTTAGATTTTAAAATGGTTGAAATCTTGATGAAAATGGTCATCAATTTTCACAGTCCTATAATTTGACAGATTTCCGTATAGTAACATTAATTCTTGTGGACCAAACAAAAAAAAAGGAAAGACAAATAATTTGATACGATGGACCTGGACTGCCTGGACTGCAAATGTTATATTAAGTCCATATACATATATTGCACAAAATAAGGAGAGTTCAGCCTACAAATGAGGAAACAACCTAAAAATCCCACACAAAGAAATCAAAGATTCAGAGCAAAAAAAATCTTTAAAAATTTTGAACAGAATATTCAGATTCCGTTCTTCCTTGGGTCAGCCATTGAATATAGGGAGCTCATTGCCTTATTTAGAGAACAATTGACAGCCAATAATGACTTGATTAGTGTATGTCGAATACATCGTCTGGTCCCCATATTTTTATGAAAGTTGACATATATGTTGATGATTCAAATACTATAATTTGATGACATCATATGAGATAAATAAGTGTAACATATAATAATCCATGACTTGAGAAAAATGTAAGGAGGTGGAGAATGAACACAACAAGGACTGCTTATATATATTGTAACAAACACTATATAACAAGGCTAAGGAATCATTGGCATATTTGAGGGATTCACATATATTGGCTGTTCGTTTATCCGATTTGTTTGAAAATCAAGCAAGAAATGGCCATCGTCGATGGTGGCGAGGTCCCTCAAGGCGACGACGAGTCACGCAGGAAGCATCACACGAATCTTGAAATAACTGGTACCGAAGTCATTTCATTGTCCATTATATGTTATTCTACTTGCATGTTATAAGCATATTTTGATGATGAAAACCGATAAAAAAGATCATACTGGCAGACCAAAGTTTTATAAGTGAATAGTGATGCCTGCTCACCCTATGAATACAAGAAGATGTGACATGAAATATAAGGTTTCATGCTAGTTTTTTCCTCTTTGAGGAACTACTCTAGAAATGTTGTACCAAATCATGTAGACGAAGATGAAGATTACTGTCCAATTGAGCAAGTGAAGATGACTGTACCGACAACCGATGATCCCACAATGCCCGTCTTGACATTCAGGACATGGTTTCTTGGCCTAGTCTCATGCGTAATGCTGGCCTTTGTCAACCAGTTCTTTGGCTATAGACAGAACAGCCTATACATTTCTCCCGTAGCTGCACAGATTGTCACTCTCCCACTTGGAAAGTTCATGGCAAGAGTGCTGCCTACCAAGACTTTTCATGTGCCGCTGACAAATTGGTCACTCTCTTTGAACCCAGGGCCTTTCAATCTTAAAGAGCACGTCCTGATAACTATATTCGCGAGTTGCGGTGCGTCTGGTGTTTATGCTGTTAGAATCATTACCATTGTTAAGGCCTTTTACCACCGTCAGCTCCATCCATTTGCCGCCTGGCTGTTGGTCCAAACTACGCAGGTAACTAACATTGCGTGTGCTCTAGGCATGTAGCATAAAGTGGTCGTTCTATGTTGAACCGATGTTTGTTTTTGGTTTCCTTGTTTCGGATTTTATCAGATGCTTGGATATGGCTGGGCTGGATTGTTTAGGAAAATTTTGGTGGAGTCCCCTTTCATGTGGTGGCCTGAAAACATGATTTCTGTGTCTTTATTCAGGTGGTATATGTACACATACACATTTATCTCATTCTTTTAATTCAACAGAAGAAAAACGATAACACAAAAGAATCTGACCTGTTCTTTTCCACTTTTTTAGAGCACTGCATGAAAAAGAAACAAGACCAAAAGGAGGGCTTTCAAGGCTACAATTCTTTATTGTAGTCTTTGTGGCAAGCTTTGCGTACTACTTAATCCCAGCCTATTTCTTCCCTTCAATTTCTGCCATCTCTGTTGCCTGTTTGATTTGGAGGGATTCCATACTCCCTCAACAAATTGGCTCCGGTTTGCATGGTCTGGGAATCGGTTCCTTCTCCTTGGACTGGTCTGCAGTTGTGGGCTTCATAAGCAATCCCATCTCGTCTCCTGGATTTGCCATTGTCAACAGCCTCGTCGGATTTTTCCTGGTTATTTATGTCATGACCCCATTGACCTATTGGCTTAATGTTTATGACGCCCAAAATTCCCAATCTTTTCTTCTCACACCTTTGATCACACCGGTCAGCCTTATAACATCTCTCGTGTGCTCAATCCTAAGACTTTTGATCTCGTTATACCTGGCTATGAAGGTTACAGCAAACTGTATCTCAGTGTTTTCTTTGCCTTCACTTATGGCCTTGGTTTTGCAAGTTTAGCAGCTACCGTCTCACATGTCGGACTCTTCCACGGAAAGTGAGAAAATATGTAGTTTCTATTTTGAAGTTCAATTCTGATTCTGTCACTTGCGTTTACATTAAGACAAATTTTCTGTTATGATATGTAATCAGAACAATTTGGTCGCTGTGGTCGAAGGCAAGGGACAATCTGCACGGGAAAATTGACGTGCACACAAGGTTAATGAAGAAGTACGACCAAGTACCGAACTGGTGGTTCTATGCCATTTTGGTTGCAGTATTTGGTCTTGGCCTGTATGCTTGTGAAGGTTTTGACAAGCAGCTCCAACTCCCATGGTGGGGGCTGATAATGGCCTGTGTAATGGCTTTCTTCTTCACTTTGCCAGTCGGAATTATACAAGCCACAACAAATCAGGTACGTCAACATGTTCTGCCACTCTTGAATGAGTACTCTTCCCCACAAACTTAATAATATAAAGCAATTTATCTCATTCTATTGTGCTATTAATGTTGTGCAGCAAATCGGGCTAAACATTATAACTGAGATGGTTATCGGTTATGTCTACCCTGGAAGACCTCTGGCAAATGTAGCATTCAAGACTTACGGCTACATTAGCATGGCACAAACACTTGGGTTCTTAACCGATTTCAAGTTAGGCCATTACATGAAAATCCCTCCAAAATCCATGTTCATCATTCAGGTAACTCAAACTCGGTAACAGAAAAAAAACTCATCTATCACAAAAACTCTTACCTCCTTTTCCAAATGGAAGTTGACAGGAACCGTAGTTGCATCATGCGTGTGCTTTTCCACATCTTGGTGGCTCCTCGAGTCGGTCCAGTACATCTGCCAACCTTCTTTACTACCGGACGGTAGCCCGTGGACTTGCCCTGGTGACGACGTGTTCTACAACGCTTCGATCATATGGGGAGTGATTGGACCGCTCCGAATGTTCACAAGCCACGGAGTTTACGGAGCGATGAACTGGTGGTTCGTCGCCGGTGCACTAGCACCTGTGCCAGTTTACCTGTTGACACGATTGTACCCCGAAAAGAAGTGGATCAGGCTGATCAACGCGCCCCTCATCTTGGGAGCTACAATGACTATGCCGCCTGCTAGATCGGTGAACTTCATCATGTGGGGTATTGCTGGAATCTATTTCAACATATATATCTTCAGGGTGCACAAGAAATGGTGGGCGAGGCATGCCTACATTCTGGCTGCATCGCTGAATGCTGGGATCGCATTCATGGCCGTGCTGCTTTTCTTTTCGCTGCAATCGTATGGAGTTAATGGTCCAAAATGGTGGGGTTTGGACGCCGATGATCATTGTCCGTTGGCTACCTGCCCCACGGCTCCTGGGGTCGTAGTCGAAGGCTGTCCGGTTCATTAACGAACTAGTTCCATGCATGCATCATCATACAAATAGATATTCATCCGCATTGTACAGTTTTCCCTCTTTTAAAATTTGTGTCTTGAGTTTAACAAATACTTTAAAAAATGATTTTAGTTTTTGAAATTAAAATAAAAATATATGTTTAGATAAGATTTTTGTAAAATATTTTTAAAAAAAATTATAAAAATCGTTTTCCAAATATAATTTGTACGTAACAATTGAGATTAGTGCATAATTTATCAAAATACTTATAAAAAAATGTTATATAAATTTCTAAAGCTGATTTTCTAAAAACCAAAATTTATTATGTTATGTGTGCATTTGTCACTTATAATAAATACTCTTTTGATCATATTAAGACCTTACATTGAAATTTTTATTTTGATATATCAATAAATATTAAATAACTTAAACTTCTTTTCCTTTCCTCCTCTGTTAATTTGGTTCCTCAATTTGTTTAACTAAAATTTTAATTTAATAGTTGATTAATTTATCAATTAATTCACGCAACGTTGTCAATAAAGAAAGTCAAAACATTTTCAAAAAATTAAAAAATAAACAATTGGTTTTTCGCGATTTTCAACGAAAAATAATAATAACCGAAATGCAAATCGGAAAGATCCACCGAAATATCCTGCAGCCAATCGAATCTCAGTAGTCGCATGTTAATATATACATGATCCCAAACTGGATCGCCCAATCAGCTTTCAAATCTCACCAGTGATTTCTTGATTTGCCGATAATGGCTTATTTGACCGGGAGTGATGCGAACTCAACGTGGACTTGGGAACAAAACAAGATGTTTGAGAATAGTTTGGTAGAATTTCCCGAGTATTTCCCGAACCGGTGGGACAAAATCGCGGCGAATGTCGGAACAAAGACAGCTGCGGAGGTTCAACGACACTACTCCATATTGTTGGAAGACGTAGCATCGATCGAAGCTGGGTTGGTTGACCCGCCGAGATACGAAGAGTTCCGATCATCAGAACCACCAAAAAGCCCTAAACCGGAGAAGAATCAAGCGATGGTGCAGAGAAAAACTGCCAAACCGTGGACAGAAGATGAACACAGGTACTAAGAACCACACATAAGCCCTGCACAATGTATAGTTGGTAGAGGAGGCGAGCGCGTGGCTAAGTGACCACGTGTTTGATTTTAATGCCAACACATTATCGTTTGAGCCAGTTGCCTAGTGCGATTTACACTATTACTGTGCGCACCCGACGGATAGCTGTTCCTCCTAGAAAAAAAAAAATCAAGCACACATTAAATTACTTATTCATCTATGCATGTATCATCAGTAACACAGATATACATGATCTTGGAAATTCATGACACTTGATTTCTTTGATTTAAATGGTTTCTTGTTCTTACTTGGCAGGTTATTTCTGCTTGGTTTGGAGAAATATGGAAAGGGTGATTGGAAGAGCATTGCACGGCACATAGTGGTAACAAGAACCCCTACCCAAGTAGCAAGTCATGCACAGAAACACTTTGAACGTCAAGAGAAGGACAATCAACGAAAGAAAAGAAAAAGCATTTTTGATAACTCGATTGATGAAAGAAGCGCCATGTATTGATTTATTCTTCGTTCTGTTGAAGAAATAGGTCTTCATTAGGGATGGGTTATATGTTCTTTATTGCTTGCTTTAAATTAAACTTTTGGGCACAATTTTTTTTGCCATCGTTATTATTGAGCTGTGCTGTATATTTTTATGAAATAAAGATTTAATATTTTCTATGGATATCATCTCTAGGTTTAAGTTCTTTAAACCAGTAGGCGCTGGGGCGGTCACCTTAACATTTAGAAAGAAAATTTCTCTTTTGACGCTATTAAAAAAATCGCGTCCGACTAATTTAATATATATAATTTATACATATTTTAATTTTTTTTAAAAGACTGTTCGACATATTTTTCAATCAATTTATATGTTATAAATAAGAATAAAATGTAATTAATTTTGAATTTGAATTCGATATAAATGAAGGAAAAACAAAAACCATCTAGGCCCTAGGCGATGGGTGGCCACCCGCCTACCGCTATTTAGAACATTGCTTTAAACCACTTTTGTAATTAAGGACAGCGAAGGAGGAGATAATATCTATTTTTAACTTTAATTATTGTAAAACTTGAGTCAAATGAGGTTGATACAATGATCTCATCATTCGCACCAAACGGTGTCAAGTATTGTCATATTAAGCATGATAGACTCAAAGGGTGAGAGCAAAAAATATATAATGTGGGGGAGACTTATTGAATTGAGGAGGATTGCTCTTTACGGTGATAAAAATGGGGTGGTCGTTTTAACTTTTTACTAGTAATGTTCCCATGTAATCAAGTTAAATTATTGCCAAATATATGTTTATGCTAACTAAAAAACTAGTCATCTAACTCTGTAGTTGGCCATATAAAGCTTGCTGCTCAACAGTTATCATTCTTTCTCACGATATAGGCAGGATTTTGGTCTGTTACAGTTTAATTTACCGTATATAACATTTAAATTGCAAGCTCAGTTTTAACTATTTTATGAATGAATACTTCAAGAAAAAATGGAAACTCAGATACAAAACGAAATTGAAGATTTGTCACTTGCACCTCCAACCATGAATTCCATGGAGAACTCGCAGTTCTCGACTCAAACTTGTCTGAAAAATAAGAGTTCAGAAATCGACATAGACGAAGAAATGTCGAGCACAAGACTAGACAGGACCGTCCCGATTTTTCTCAAGGCAATTCTTAATCTCTTAAGTTCTTGTTTTTTTTCTTATTTGAAAACTTATTGGTTAGGAAGATGAATCATTTAATACCTTTCTTTTATGCAGTTCTCAGGTGTTCAATTTAAGGTAAAAATTCAAAATCCTTCTTCTGTTAATCCAGTCAAGGCTGTCGTATCCAAGTTAAGCTTCCGTTTGAAAATTGAACAAGATAGATACAAGCATATATTAAAAGGAATAACTGGAAGTGTTGGCCCTGGGGAGATCCTAGCCCTAATGGGACCTTCTGGAAGTGGGAAAACTACTTTGTTAAAGATATTAGGCGGCAGACTGCGTGAAAATGTTAAAGGAACTGTTACTTACAACGATATCTTGTATAATCCAGCTCTAAAGAGGAGGTAAATCGAAAAATCAGCTCTTGTTTGAACTGATTTCTGTACGAAAGAATTAGGAAGAGTTGCATCAAGATTCTTATTTCGTTCGGCCTCTATTTTCTCATCTTTGCAGGATTGGTTTTGTGACACAAGATGATGTACTTTTCCCACAATTGACAGTGAAAGAAACATTGGTTTTTGCAGCTTTCTTAAGACTTCCTAGCACAATGAGTCAACGTCAGAAGTACCAAAGAGTAGCGATGGTTGTAAACCAATTAGGCCTTGATAGGTTTGTCTAAATTTCTTACAACATCCTGATCTTTCTTGAAGGCACTGAAAATGATTGATATTAATTGCAACGGTTTATAGATGCCTCGGTACAAGAATTGGTGGCGGTTTTGTTAAAGGGATATCTGGTGGAGAAAGGAAACGGACTAGTATTGGGCATGAAATACTGGTAGATCCTTCATTGTTGTTGCTTGACGAACCAACTTCAGGTCTTGATTCAACTTCAGCTACTAAACTACTCCAAATACTTCAAGGTCTAGTAAAGGTACAGACGTGCCATCTGCAACTGTTTTTGTAATGATCCCTGTGATGAAATAGTTAACCCACAAAATCACTAACATAAAGCTTCGTCTTTTTGAACCAATAGGCAGGAAGGACAGTTGTTATAACTATCCATCAACCTTCAAGCCGGATGTTTCACATGTTCGACAAGGTTTTGCTGATATCAGAAGGGTGTCCAATCTACTATGGGAAAGGCAGAGATTCGGTGCAGTATTTTTCATCATTAACATTTATTCCCGAGATAGCAATGAACCCTGCAGAATTCTTGCTGGATTTAGCAACAGGACAAGTGAATGATATCAAGGTTCCAGATGAACTGTTAGCATCTGAGGGGAGTCCAGAATACGAAAAACTTGTCATAAGAGTTAGCAACGAACTCGCCTCTGTTTCTGGACATTTTTAGTAACTTTTCCCTTTATTTTCAACTTTTTTCTACTAACTGTTGTCTTATGACAGTATCTGCAACTCAAGTACAAAGTTTTATTGGAACCAAAAGAAATGGAAGGGATACATCAAATACCAAAGGCTCCAGAGCGTCTTCAGTTAGCTCTTCAAGTGAAGAAAGATTGGACCTTGACTTGGTTTGAACAATTCAGGATAGTATTCAAGAGAACATTCAAAGAGAGATGGAGAGATTATTTTGATTATCTTCGTCTACTTCAGGCATTTGGGGTGGCTTGTCTTTTAGGCCTTCTTTGGTGGAAATCCAATACCGCAACAGAGGCTCAACTCAGAGATCAGGTAACCTCAGCATTCTTCATCCTCTGTATTCAGTTATGAATTCACCCTTTATCTTTAAAAACATGTTTTTACATCTAACTGCAGGTTGGTTTGCTATTCTACATCTGTATTTTCTGGACATCTTCATCAATATTTGGGGCAGTTTACGTCTTCCCATTTGAGAAGATATATTTGGTGAAAGAGAGGAAGGCAGACATGTACAGATTGAGTGTTTACTATGCCTGCAGCACTTTATGTGACATGTTTGCCCACATTCTATATCCAACTTGCTTTATGTCCATTTTGTATTTCATGGCTGGATTCAAGAAAACAGTAGAATGCTTCTTCTTCACCTTATCTGCAATACTACTGATAGCTGTAACCAGTCAAGTAAGTCAAAAAACAAACCTTTTCTTTATCCAGCACTTGCCAAAATTTCAACCATTTCCTATGCTAAGTTTTGAAGTATAATCTGTGAATAGGGAGCAGGAGAACTATTTGGAGCTGCAGTAATGAGCATCAAAAGGGCAGGCATGATTGCTTCCCTTGTATTAATGCTGTTTCTTCTCACAGGTGGCTATTATGTTCAGGTAGTAAAATTTGAAAGACCAAATATTTAAAACCTTGTGCATATCTCGTGTGGCTCGAAATCAAAAAATATTCCACGAAATTTAAGACAACGCCAATGTGGGTATTTGTTGATAAATTATCAAGATTGTGTTATAACATATAACAGTGTCCCGTATAGCACAACCAATTGCTTACCCACAGATAACCTGGGTCTGACATTTAATTCTTTAACATCGTGCACTTGTTTTGGTAAAAAGACTCAAAATGTAAGGGTTAGTCTCAACTGTAGTGTTTCGTTGGCAATTGCAGCACATACCCAAGTTCATGCGATGGCTCAAGTACGTGTCTTTCATGTACTACGGCTTCAGGCTGCTGCTTAAGGTGCAGTATTCGGGCGATCAGTTGTATGACTGCGAAAGCAGGGGTGGATGCCGAAGATTGCAGAGTTCACCGTCATTTGACACGGTGAATTTGGATGGAGGGTTACAAGAAGTTTGGATTTTGTTGGGGATGGCACTAGTTTACAGGTTATTTGCTTACATTTGCTTGCGAAGTAAAGTAGATATGTACCACATTTGAAGGGCAGAACAAAGAACGACTGAATTTCGAAAAGGTTAAGTCTTGTTGAATTACATTTTCATTTTTAAAAAACTAAATCCACATACCACAATTAATAGAACAATCAGTTGTTCCTTAATTTTTGGGTTTCATTTCTACTTCCTCTCCGGTTATTCATTTTGTGGCTAGGTACGGAGTTGTCTCGCGAATTAATTTTTTTTTTAAATCAAATTTCATGCGTGAAGTTCTTAAGATTCATATTCTGCTCCATACTAAATTGCATCGATTATTAGTTTTGGCCCGATAATAGCCCTTCCGCGATAGATTGATGGTGTGAATCTTCTTGTTAACAACACTCGGAGGTTAACTACATTTGGTATTTGGACATAAATAAGACGAGCAAAATATGAATAAATACGATAACAAGTAATTGCTTTCAGATCGAATTCGACCAGATTCTTTCTGAGTTTTTCTATTTACTAGGTGATTTTTCGAGATCTTAGTGACAAAATACTTCAAGAGAGGATCTCATCAGTTTAATAGAAAACGTTGGCCCGAAAGTAGGAAGGAAGATGCAAGTTGAAAAGACATTTGATCAAATTTTATGTATTTAATCCTCACTATATACATTTTGATTTATTAAGTACAAGTTGTCGATATAGTGTTTCAGTGATACCACAAAAACAGAGGCTTGAACGATTTGCAATCACTTACCAATTTTAAGCACCAATAATGTACTATCAACGTAGCGCTAGGCAAAACAACCAGTTAACAATACACACACATGTAGATTACAATCTGAAAACATTTTTCAAGAAAATATCAATCAGCAACATTTGGAAATCAAAAGAGTCGACCAACACAACACAACACAACTTCGGTGTATACCTCAGTCAGAAGAGTATGTTCTGTTTTTTACGCATGTCTCGTATCGCTTAGTACTTGAACCAAAAAAATCACGCAATCTTATTTCATGTACCTCTGAAGAAATTTTCGGTGGAAGTCATTCCGGATAGTGTCATTGATGAAGCGCTTCGCTGGTTTTGACTCACCACGAGCTTGGTTCTTGAAAACCACATCATCATCCCATCTGAACAAATAGAGCGTTGAGAGGACTTACAGTGATGTTATCAAACACAATATCATTGTGACGGGAAAGAGCATAAATTCCAATAGGCAGTTCAAGATACCTTCTCTTCACACTAAAGGAAGTCACGTTGTTTAGCAACGGATTTCCACGCAACAACTGCTCTTCTTTAGCTTTAAGCTCCTCTTCTTGCTGTATCCGTTCCTGCCAAAAATGTAACACTTCATTATTTATACATTCATTATGAGGAATTGAGAGCACCACCGGATTTACGTATAAAAGTCAAACAGATATATCAAGGCAAGTAAGCACTTAACCCTTGAATCTAAATACAAAACACACCAATAATGAGAAAAAAGGGGAATATATCACCAAAAATATCATAATGCAAACAGGGTAATTTGCACTAAAAGATTCGGAGCTCAAATTTTGTAGTGCTCCATGAAGAGGCCAGTAAATGCTGGTGTCTAGAGTATCGAGCATTTAAGTATAACATTGTATGGGAGAAAAATACTTTAGTTTAAACATTAATATAAGTTCCATAACTGTGACAAATACCATCCACAATGATTAGAAACAGAGCCGACTATAAAGTAAAACAAGATACAATAAGACTGACATAGAACTCACTTCTCGTTCTTTCAGCTCTGCCTTTTCCTTCCTCAAACGTTCAAGCTCAGCCAAAAGTGCTTCTTCATCATCCCCGTCGTCGTCGTCGTCGTCCTCGCTAAAGAAACAGAATATAATTAACATCAGTGATAATAAAAATGATAAATTCAGCACAATTTGAGACATTTCACAACAAAAAATATAAGCCAAAAAAATAGTTAGAAGATCAAAACAAAGATTAAAAATACCCAAAAGTAGAATATAAATAAACAAATAGAGTCAGAAAGAAAAAAAAATACAAGTGTATATGAATAGGTGACGGCGAATATTTCTCAAGTACAACCAAATGTTTGCCTGTCTATTTACTCAATACATTACCGATGCTTGTAAGAAGAATCATTTAAGAGTAAAAAAGAACTGTCCGAGGTACAAACCTTTCATCATCGGACTGAACTTCTACATCAGCATCATCAGCATCTACACTTCGTGGAACAATCCGATCTTCAACTTCTCTCTTGGTCCCTGCAAATAATGGTGCCTCATCACATCGTTAAAGCAACAGACAAAAATAAATTCTTTCATCACTTTGTTTGAAGCTCCAAATCAAGCTACAGATCATCATTTACCTTCAAGAAGCAGCTGACCTCCCTTTCGACGTTCTCTGTCCTCTGAAACAAATATATGAAGTGTGATGACATAGACGAATACAATAAGGTGGTAGGGCAAGAATTTTCAAATATAGTTGTGCACACATAAAGCTTAATCAAACTAACCCTTAGATGAGAAATGCCTTGTCTCCCGCTCCTCCAATTCATCTCGGAGATCCCGTCTTTGCAGCTCATCTTGAGTGTCTTGTCCTTCCTTTCTGTTTCCAGGTATTGAATAAAATATTAATGTTTCAAATCGTTCAGGCACAAAAAAATAACATAAACGGGTAGATAATTAAACTCTCCCTTTCTTGTTAGTGGTGGCATAAAGTAACCATCTGATCAGCGACATGATTTTAATTTTTTTTTTGTGGGTGGGGGGGTAAAATAAGTATATACTGTATGAAGCAAGAAATGAAAAAAAAAATTAACATGAATCCAGTGATTCTGGATAACACTAGGTAATAAAGAACATCTAATATTACACCGAGGAGTAAACGGATGCGAGAAAAAAGGACAGTTTCAAAGTTTTGCAACAAACAAATAATCATTTTAAAATGATTTCAGAGTCGTTCATCGTCTCTTCATCCAAATAATGAGGAAAAACAACCAAAAGTTAAGCTTGCATAGCAAGATAATGGACCACGGCTTAAGATACAGCTCATTTAATCGCACAATTGATCAAAAACAGAAGGAAAAAACAACGAATTAAACCATATTATTCAGCATAACATAAAATCATTACAAAAAATTGAACGATAAGTAACACCGCAAGATTGATAGACCCACGGAAGAGACGGAGAGCGAAGAACAAACCTAGGTTTTAAGGCAGTGTGAGAAGCGATATCCCTCGAAGAGTACTTTTGAGATGGGCCAAAAATTCTTGTGCCCCCTTGTTCGTTTCCTCCTTTAGCGGGTGCCCACGTAGGTCTAGCGGCGGTCGTCATATCGAAGCCCTAAAATCGTTGGGGATTCGAATTCTAAGCAATTCTGTAAATTAATCAAGCTGTGATTAGTAGGTACCAATACACAAGAGACGCGCAGCTGAAATTGCAACTGGATGACAGAATTTAGGGTTTTTTAGCACCTCCGATTCGATTTCGACCAAGAAAAAGGGAGCAGGGAGAGCGTAATTATTGGTCAGAAGCGATTAACCGTTAAGAAAATGACATGCAGTATATTTCATTTTATAAATTTCCTCGGATAATGCTGAAGTTAATACGAACAATAACGATAATGTACTCCGTGCTTTTTATAGGCTTTATTTTTTCACACATATTACTGAAAATAAAGAATAGTCTCTTGTGAGACGGTCTCAAGAATCTTTATCTGTGAGACGGATCAATCCTACCGATATTCACAATAAAAAATAATACTCTTAACATAAAAAGTAATATTTTTTCGTGGATGACCCAAATAAGATATTCGTCTAACAAAATACGACCCGTGAGACCGTCTCACACAAGTTTTTGTCGAAAATAAATTATACAAACAAAATTTTTAATATATTCTTGTTTAGTGATAATAAAAAACAATTAAAATTAAATATAAACATATTAGTAAAAGTTTTTTATATTTTTTTCATGAATTTAATTTTGCATGCCAAAAAGAAATAAGAGGTTAAAATAAAAATGATATTTTTATGGTTCTAAAAATTAAACTAAAACAATATTTTGTTTTTATTATGACTTGAATATTGTTGTTCAAAATATATGGAAGAAAGAGAACAGATAGCTATGTGTAAAACCAGCAAATCAATGTAGTTAATCAAAACAGTAGTACAATAAATCAAATCGAGGCCTGTAGCTTGTACAGTTTCCTTAAAACAGATTCGCCCCCTCCGGTATGTGCTCCGAGGATTCAGCGGACGTCTGTTTCCCACGATACAACGGGCAAACCAGCAGAGTTGCAGCACAAAGCACTATGCTAGCGAACAAAATCAGTACCTGAACTTTATCAGTGAACAGAGCATGAACAGTACTGTAGCAGCAGAAGCAGAAGTAGTACTGTAGCAGAACGAGCAGCAGAAGTACTGTAACAGAACAGAAGTACTGTAGCAGATGCAGTACTAGAGCAGAACCAGAAGTACTGTAGTAAAAGCAGAAGTACTGTAGCCGAACGCAGAAGTATAGTGAGGAGAAAGTGGATTTTCGGTAGGTTTTCTAGGTTAGGCACATCTCCTATTTATACTTGTCAATACCATCCATACGAAAGGCCAAAAATTGCCTTAAAGATGCCTTAAAGATAGTAGATGAATCACTAACAGTTGGGAGATGAAGCACCAACAGTCAGACCATGCGAAAGGTCTCAAGGGCATGTGAAAGGTCTCAGCTGGAAAAAAAATAACAAAAGATGGCATAGACTACTAGGCGATTTTTGCCTTGATCGGTCCGACATTCGACGCACTCAGGTCACGCTCGTACGCTTGCACACAAGTCAAGCCTTTTTCCACTGCAAACATGATTTGCACCCCCCTGCGCCTGTGTGCGCGAGAGAGAACCTCTTGACCAATCATTGTTACACCTCCCTAAAGTGTAACACAATATAAAATTATATATACCACTTCATTTTTCCAATGTGGGATAAACCCACCTTTCAAATTTCCATTCACACACATGGAAAGCCCATAAGCCTAAAAGCCCATACTTTTAATCCAACAAATATTATATACATTATAGATTATTCAAATATATTAAGATGATTTTCTTTAAGTTATCTAAATAATAAAAATATATTTGAAAATATTTCAGATGCACTATTTTTATTTAATAATTTATATGATTGTAATAAAAAGATAATATTGAAAATCATCAGACAATATCTATCAAGCCAATTAACGATAGTTGATTTTTGTTGAAAAGTGATTATTATATTGAATACATAAATATTATAAAAATGTTATTTTTGATTATATGTGTGTGTGTGTGTATAGCTTCGACCCGGACAAAACTGATTTGGTCTCGCAATTCTAGTCCAGACGTCTCCAACAATGGAAGCTCCTGCACTTCAATTCCGTATCCAATTTCTAAAGCTTTCCGCTTTTGCAAGGTGAAATCCATTTCCCGATAACAATCGATCCTGTGTCTTTTTCTTGGTTCGAAATTTGCATTATAGTACTTGAACCTACTGCTCATTTGGTACAAGTTAGTAAGTTTCCATTCTGAAAATTTTTATCTGTTGTTTGTACTGGATTTTTTTTGTGGAGTTCAATTGCAGCTGACAGTGTTTAGTTCTTGAATCTGGACAGTCAAAATAATTTCATAATGCGCTCTGTCAATGAAATAATCTCGCATTGATGACATCTTATGTTGAGGATGTTTCAATAAATTAGATAATAGATTTTGTTTAGAAAGTTTCAATTTACCTTTTTTTAAAAAAAATCAGTATGATCGTCAGTGATTGGATTCCTCGATTTTCGAATGTCATTGTAAAATTTGAAGTATGGTGACTGGTGTGGCTATAATTAAATGAACTCGTGCTTATTGACATTTTCAAGAATCGATGGATGACATGGTGCCAATGACAACTTATTATTTTGTGCATTACATGCTATTTCGATCCAAGTTAGTTGGTTTAGATTTTAGGGTTATCAAATTTGTTTATAGCTTTTTACTGATGCTTTTGGTTGCGGGCTCTGAGTGTAAAACCCTGAGTTTCAGTTATGTTTTGAAGACTACAGTATCAGGAGAATCCAAGAATTCAAGGTTGCTGCACAAAAAAATATTGAAGGGCGGATCCCCAGCGCTTGCAGCACAAAAATTGCCAAGAAGAGCAATTCTGCCACTCTTAGGAGTTAATATGATATCCGCTAATGTTTGTACTGTTTTTGCTGCCCCTGTGAAGGAAATGAAAGAACCAGAGATACTGAGGTAAATGCTGTTTGGACTTCTTTTATTCTCTGATATTGTTGGGCAAAGAGAAACAATGCATATACCCGTAGTTCAGTACTCGGTACTGTAACTGGTTCCTTTGTGATGGCTACCATGTTTTGAAGCATGCAGGATTCTGAAGTTTGCTAGTGGAGTCAGAATGCAAGGTAAAATCTTTCAGTGCTTGAGACAAAACTTTTGTTCTATACTTCTATCGGTTCATGAGTATGAATGTAGTTGTGGGGGCTAAGGGGAATTCTTATAAGGATAATTCAAATCGAAGCAATTGGATGTCCAACTCGGGCCTATATGACCGATCAATAGAAATATTCCACATTTGTCATATATTCCATACATCACACTAGATAGATATCATATTCATGGAATAGGATGCACTTTCAAGATGCCTTGGTGGTGAAATGGTAGACACGCGAGACTCAAAATCTCGTGCTAAAGAGCGTGGAGGTTCGAGTCTTCTTCAAGGCATAATATTGAGAATGCTCGTTGAATGAGCAATTCAATAAGAGAGCTCGGATCGAATCGGTTTCGATCCGAGCTCTTGGAATTGGAATAAGTAACAATATTAAATGCATCATATGAAAAGCGATTTGAATTTCAGTCTATCTTCATGTATACATCTAAAAATGATTATTCAACTACACGTCACATTCAAAAACATTTCTATTTTGAAGTGTACTTGTAATGGGATGGTGAATAAAGCTATCTAACCAACGTGTCCGAGAATTCAAGATTGGGAGGTTGGAAGAGGTGTAGGGAGATAAACATATGCTTTAAACATTAATTATGTTGTCAATTAAGTTAGTTGATATCTGTCGCAGACATCGTTGAAGGTCAAGGTCAGGAAGCCAGTGAAGGGGATCTCGTAGAGTTTAATTATGTATGTAGGCGGTCAAATGGATACTTTGTTCACAGGTATAATTCCATGTTAGGAAGTTTTAAATGGAGTTATACTTTAATTATTCTGTATTTTGTTGTAAGGTTTGTCAATATTTGTTTTTCCTTCATTCATCTCCTTTGATATTTGTTTCTCTTAGCATAAATCATGATTTTGAACATTAATGCACGTTATTTTCCATTAGCTCTGTCGATCAATTCAGCGGAGAGAGTTCTCCTGTCATACTTCCTCTGGATGACAAGCAGGTTAGATTGATTCTCTAATGGTGAGAGTAGAATGAGTGTGAGAAAAATTGTCGCACATTAAACTACTTGTCCATTATCTTTGTGTTAGTCTTATACATCACAATTTGCTTTTGGATGTGATTACAGATAATAAAAGGTTTGAAGGAGGTTTTGATAGGCATGAAGGTTGGAGGTCAGTTCAAACTTTTGTTGCTAAAAATATTTATAGAAACTCAGTGGACATGTAAATTTACATTTCATGATTCTTCTTGTAAGTAGAATGTACGATCACCTGGACTCATAATGATAATTCTTCAGGGAAGAGAAGAGCTTCGATACCTCCTTCCGCAGGATATGTTAGCGAGACTTTACAACCGATTCCTAAGGAGGTTCGTATATGTATATCTGCACAATGACTTTTCGTCCTGTGTTTTTCAGTTTTCTTTTAATGTACTCACCTAATCCATTTGATGCTAGTCTTGCATGGAAATATATTCTATTATTCATTTACATGAAAATTCATATTTAGACTAGGTGTAACGAATTTCACTGTTCTTGATTTTTATGGCATGATGTGTCGATAACTCAAGGTGTGATTGCGTAAGAAAAAACTGTTGGACCTTGTTCCTGTAAACATTTTCTCAGATGACTTGCACGCTAAGCTCGTGCTTGTTGGTTGCAGTTTGGTCCTCGCAGGAGCCTTTTGTCTCATATAAAGGAGCCTTTAGTTTTTGAAGTTCAGCTTTTAAAAGTTCTCTGAGTTCTCTTGTTCATCTCTGGTTGATATTGTCATATTGTAGTGTACACATTGTAATATGATCCTCTGATTTCGTGATCACATAGAGAAATCTTGTTGTAATAATTAAATTCACCTCTGTTTTTCTTTATTTCCTCAATTCTTTTTATGAAGGATTGATTTTTAACACACGTAAATGAAATTATTGTTTAATGTTCGTGTTTCAATTATTATCAAAACACCATTCATTTACAGTTGAATATATGTTATTTTTACCCCAGGTTTTTCACGTAAATTTATTTTATTTTTAAAAATAATTTTTGTTTTTTAAAACCACAAAATCAAAGTTTTTTTAAAACGAAGTAGATTCGTTACAATCCTAAAGCAAATCATCAGAAATAAGAACATGAGTGTCATAAGAAACATAATAACTAGCCTAAGTCATTTTAGCAAGTGTATGAACAACTATATTCGTTTGGCGTCTGAGCTTTATAGGTAAGCTTCTGTGATAGAAGGGAGAACATGCAATAGTAATTGATCCAAACTCGCTTCAATCCATCATTCAATTGAATGGACAACATCAACCACAGATTTGGCATTTGTCTCAAATATGGCATACTGCAGCAACTCTAGTCTCCATTGAGAAATCCCAATTTACAGCATCGAGCAGCGTCTTAGCCCGCTTAACACACCTCCGTCAACCCATGATATTTATGTCATTATACACACCATGTATTGAATCTCGAACGAATTGTTGCAACCCCCATTCATATGCGTCTCCTTAAAGTTGGCCTCGTCAATATTGCATTTCACATGGCCAGATGGTGGTCGTTGCCGTTTAAGAGCCTCATCAGGTTCAATCGAATGAGAATTTTTGAGCATTGATCCATTGCTCGAGTAAATCGAAAGCTAAAGAAATACGTTGATACTTGTAATAATAACGTTTCAAGCAACAATTGTATGAACGACTTCAAGTTATTTGTCCAATCATTCACAAAAGTGCAACAAGTTTGTTTGTCAAACTACAATAAGTTTGAGCATATGGATGGAAATAATTTGAACTCGGGTGAGTTTCCACAACCGAGTCCAATTTCCAAGTATAAAATGTTCATTTCTGGAATTAGTAATATATTTCAAAAATAAATTTTATAAATTAAATGGAATATGAAATACAATTTGTAGCGTAAAACACAAATACTTGAATAGTACTTGAATAGTTAAATATTATCTAATCTAAGCCTATGTGGGCTGTGGTTGGGGTCAGTTAAAAAAGTAGGAGTGAGATAGAAAATATTTAAAAAATAAGGATTCTGACTTTTTTTTTAAGAAACAAGGAGTTGACTTTTGATTATTACATTAACTGCGATTAAACTCTTAACTTAATTAATTCTCCCTTTTTTTTCTTCTCAGTCGACACACATCTTCCCTCAATTAAAATTTACGAGTTTTTTCTCTAAATAGATTTATTGAGTAGACCCAACAATCAACAATGGTCGACCCTCAAATGGTCGACCATTGTTTGCTAAAGACCAAAACTTTGGTCGACCACAAATTTTGGTCTTTGACCAAACAATGGTCAAATAAAGACCAAAGCAATTTGGTCGACCAAACAATTGTTGGTCGACCATTGCTTTGGTGTTGGTCGACCATTTTGACCAAAGCAATGGTCGATCAACAATTGTTTGGTCGACTAAATTGCTTTGGTCTTTCACCAAAGCAATGATCGACCATTGGTCGACCAAACAATGATTGATCATTGTTTGGTCTTTGGTCGATCATTGTTGGGTCTTGGGTAGATCCAAGAGTGGATAGATGGTCGATTCACGTTTGGATCGACCAAAACGTAGTCGAAATTTTCTTCTTCAATCAGTCGATCGACCAACGAAAATAAACAATAAATCGAAATAAATGTTAATATTATCAGATTATTATTATCCATTACGTCGATTTGTGTTGTGAATTATAGTCGGAAAAGAAATGAAAATGGGGTCGACGGAGAGGATTTAGGTTGAGTCCACCATAAGAATGAATTACGTGTTTAAAATAAAGAGTGGGTCTCATGTGAGATCGTCTCACGGATCATAATCTGTGAGACGGGTCAACCCTACTCATATTCACAATAAAAAGTAATACTTTTAGCATAAAAAATAATACTTTTTCATGGATGACCTAAATAAAAGATCCGTCTCACAAATATGACCCGTGAAACCGTCTCACACAAATTTTTACCTAAAATAAATGTATATATGTCATCAAATTTAATGATGTATTTACAATTAATACACAAAATACTTGAGAATACACTCACTTTTCCCCAAATTTCCGCAGTGGCTGGGATCTGCTTTCAGTTATTGCGTTTAACATTGTTGAACACAGATTGTGATCTGTCAAAACTACAATGCAGAATTGGTTTTCAGGAGGTGTTCGTGAGAATGAAGTCCAGCAGAAGGCCTCATCCTCTCTGCTAGCGGATTGGAATTCGTACGCAGCCGCCAGATCCCCCGACGAGAATAGCGGCGGCGGCTCTCTCGTCGGTGTGTTCGACATCGAATCCGCTGTCAGATCCGCCAACGACACCGTTTCCGGCACCTTCAGTGTGTAAGCTTCCATGCTTTCCCGAGTTTTTTTCATCCGTCGTAGGGTTTATCACATGGTCACAGCCCTTTATTTATTCGTCGATTTGAATTATTTGCTCGAGCTTATGTGATTCGTAACTAGGATTGGTCATTGCGACGCTGTTTTTTTTTCCATCAACGACAATTGGGTTGGCTGAATCATTGGGTTGTAAATTAAATATGACCGTGGGAATGCTTCGTATTGTTTCCCTAATTTCAGAATCGAATAGCTGACCACGTACAAACCTAAGCACACTGTTGTTGGCATTTATCGGCCTTAAATTTTCCACAACAAAGTTATGATTAGACGAGTTTGAGATGAAGATAGCTTGCTTTCCCAGGAACTGCGCAGGTGATAGTGTGGTTGGAAAACAAATCCACTGGATAGGTGTACTATCCAATTGTTTAAACTTATCACCCTTTAGTTTTGGTTACTGATATCAAATCCCATTTACTGTAGCTTATTCGCTAGAGATAGAAGAAAGTAGGATTTTAATCATTTAATCCGTCATAAGGTTTATTCAAAGATGATGATGCCGAGATGGATGGATTGGACATTTAAGTTTGCCAAAGACATGTTAAGGAAGGTTTGGAGGAACCTGCGTTTATTTTTATATATGGTTCGGATATGATTATAAATTCATATAATCGTTATGTAGCTGATTGAGTTGTCCTTAATCATATGGGCTTTGCATGAAAATTTGAGGTGGATTTTCAGCCATCCGTTTTTCTTGGAAACTGAGTTGTTCTGGGGTTGCAGAAATTATATGCCAAGGGTACGATAAGTTCCTGGAATGCGAGTGTTAGAATAGATTATTCAAGGATTGTATAAATTGGAATTTCAATGTCAGGAGGTTTATTGGTTATTTTTAGAGTGTAAACTGAAACTAGCACTAACGGGAGAACACTTTGATTCGTTTTTTTCATTCGATCGTTTGTGCAATCTTCTGTACAGGGTTTCTAAAGGTGTAAGAGATATACCAGGAAATTTCCAGTCCGCCACTAGTTCCATCCCTTCAGGGAAAGCACTCATGTATTTTGCCTTATTCCTGGCTAGTGGAGTTTTCTTTGTGTTTATAGCATTCAGTTTGTTTCTTCCGGTCATTGCATTGGTGCCTCAGAAATTTGCTATCTGCTTTACTGTTGGTTGTGCCTTCATCATCGGGTCATTTTTTGCCCTCAAAGGTCCAAAGAATCAGTTTGACCACATGACATCAAAGGAGGTGTGCTAAATTACACTATACTAAAATTCTATATCCTCCCCTGGAGTTGAAACTTTTCTAATGCGTCTGTATTTTCCTATCAGAGGCTTCCTTTTACGTTAGGGTTCCTTGGCTGCATGGTTGGGACCATTTACGGCTCTATGATACTTCATAGTTATCTTATGTCTCTGTCCTTTTCTTTGTTTCAGGTATGAACTCCTTTCAACTCTGAATTTCAGATGTTAATTCATTGGTTTATTTGTCTAATTTTACATAAAAAAAATTTGATGTTTGGCGTGTACATAATTTTGAAATGATGTACTGTAGGTGCTGGCACTAGCATACTATGCTATCTCTTACTTTCCTGGTGGATCGGCTGGGATGAAGTTTCTTTTATCGTCTTTGACGTCTTCTATTATGAGGTGCTTTGGCAGGTGACGTTGACAACCGAAATCCTGCGTAGTTGTTCACTGATGCTTAATGTCAAAAGTTTCTCAGCAATATCCTTGATTAAGTGAGACAGCATGTCGACTTTATAGAGATGTATGACGGGACTCGGGATTGAATATCCTACTATAGCATTGAATATATCTTCTGCTTGGATTGATACATTTTAGACTTGAATTGTTACAAAAGTGAACGTCCAAGAATCAGTACTAGGATTTCGAGTACAAAGCAAAATCGTGGTACAATTCCAAACCGAAAGCCTTCTTAATTCCAATTTCATTGGTCCATTTCTATTTCTGAGTCAAAAGAGAGAGCAGCTCGCGGGAATAAGAAATGCTAATGCCCCAAAACCATTAGTTACTGTATCTTTCAATAGTTGGGGCAAAAGGGGATTGTGGGAATGAAAGTGACAACCAACCTCAATTGGAGACATTGATTCGGCACACACTTTGGAGCATAGACCAGACAAATCCCGGTTCTTGTACAAAAAAAACATTTTTAGATAGCGAAAGCTATATTATCATTAAAAAAAATAAGCATAAAGTTACAAACCCGTCCTTCTATCAAATATTCTGATTTTTCCTGGATGCTTATGTTCAAATAAACTTACTTAATACAAATTCAACTAACACAAACAACCATTTGAAGCCAAATTAGTCTTCAAATTTAGTTTATTATTCGCAATACGTAATAAGTTTATCATTCGTCCATCCTTTACTTGGTAGACGTGGAGATAGCAATCCAATCAAATGAAAGGTATTGAATTTTTTNTATGAGAATACACTACAGTCTCGGTATGCGCCTCTTCGGGTTCATTCTTGTACAATTGTTTTGTGTGGTTCTCTCCATTGAACGTGAAGGTTAATAAAAATAGTAACCCTCAATAAAATAATAATAATCAGTGACTAAGAAACCATTTAAAGTTTTTAAATATTTTCGTGTCTCTACGTGAGGTGGTTGACATCTGCTGAGACTGCATGAAACAACAAGGATATAGAATATAGCTGGCTGTCCGTCCACATGGTAAATTTTATTTTAATTTTTTGGAAGATTGATCATATTAATTTTTGGCAAAGAAAAATTAGATGCCTTTCGCCTTCAAAAATATGTACTTCTGGCCAACATCTGATGATTCAATTAAGGGGAAGTTGGTGAAAAATCCCCAATCAAAACATTTATTTGGGTTCACTCCCTACCCACAAAATTGTGGTACTATGTCATACAAATTGTGGTACACTTCATGTAGAAATGTGGTACACTTCATGTGGAAATGTGGTACTAAAAAAGTACCCAGGGACTGAACACAAAAAAAAACGGCCGCTGGAGATTGAAGTCCAATTTACCTTTCAATTAACCTGTTAATATAATATATAATATATTATTAATCATTTAATCCTTCATGTCATGTGACATCTCATGCCACCGACTCGAACTTTAGACAAATTATATATATAAAAAATAATCTTATATGAATGGGGGGTCACAACATGGCACGTTCTTGAAATTATACCATGTTTCAAGCCCACCTTGGGGATTGATTAGGTGGAACAAAAATCCTTTTTTAATATATATAAGGCTGCGTTTGGTTGAATGATAAAATAAATTAATGATTAGTATGTAAATGATAAAAAAAATGATTGTCGTAGGTATGTAATATATGGTAGTATGTTTGGTAAGATTTTTAAGTGTAGGATAATTTTGAATTTTTTGATGAAATGACAAAATTGCCCTTTTTTTTATTCTTCCACTCCGGCGGCGGTCGGCGGCTGGCGGTGGTCGGCCAGAAGCGGCGGCGGTGGCCGGCTGTGGTCGTCGGTCGGCGGCGGTCGGCGGTGGTCGGCGGTCGGCGGTCAGCGGTCGGCGGTGGTCGTCGGCCGGCGGTGGGGGTTGTCGGTGGAAGGAAGTGGTGGTGAGTTTGAATTTAGGAGAAGGGTAAAATTGGAAAAATAAGATGGATTAAGAGTGGGATAAATAATCCTAAGGGGTGAGGAGGTATTATTTTAACCTACCTAATATAACTTAATCATCCATAGGAGGGATTGACTTGGTTAAATAATCACGCGTACCAAACGAGGAATAAGAAAAAAAATAAACCCACCTTATCCCATCAACCAAACGCCCCCTAAGAGTACAAAGTTTGTCCTTCAATTTTATCTGTGCTAATACATACATACGTGAAAATGTTGCGATGGGCCTTATATGTATGTATTAGCACATATGGGAAACAAAATGTGACCGACTGAGAAATTTATATAATATATTAACACAAAAAAATACAAAATTGATTACAAATTTGTTTTTTTTTTTAAGGACTTTTAAAGTTTTTATGTCATCAGCAACGTACGTATTCTGGATTGGATCGAAAATGATTTTTTTAAAGGATTTCTAAACTTTATTAATCATTGAATCTTATGTGAGTATACTTGTACTTAACAGGAAAGTCACGTCGGAATTTTGTAAGCTCAAACATAACTTTTTAACTCATTTCTCTATTGTTAACTGATATTAATCACGATTACATATTAATAAGTCATGATTAAGATAACGGACCTTCACAATACCACTTTCATTAGAATGTGGACCTTCCTCTTCTATTAATTAAAATAGCATGGCTTCACATTTATATATATACTGACATCAATAAAGAAGATTTAATTATTTAGCCGCTAATGGTCCATTTGATCAATATGGTTTTTAAATAACATTCATTTTCACTACGTGTAGCTACGGTCACAAGTCCCCGCAATAAATGGCAACCTCTCTCTTAGTATACAGATCCATTTATTTGACTAACATTTAGCAAGAAATTATATCGTAATTACTTTGTTAAAAATTTGTTTAATTTGCTTAAGAGATGCATCCTACCCATATTTTCTTGCAGCAAAGTCCACATTTGGCATGAAATTTAATAAAATAAAAAAAAAGAATTTAAATTTTTATTTCGGGTGAGAAGGTACTCTATTCGTTATGAGTATCATGTGGTTGTTATGCCACTTGTAAATTAAATGTGCATTTAATAATTCGACCTCGACAGAGTAATCAAAGGTGACAACATCATATAGAGAAAAGATCAATTTCTCTATATATAAAAAAAGAAGGGATAAAAGAAACAAAGCAAAGAAAATGACAAAGATATGTACGAAAACCATGTGATCAACGCATTTTTTGATAACTCACATTTGGGATGATATATTGAACTCGAAAACTAATTATAACAAACATTTTTCTCAAGCTAAAAAAATGGCGGAGCATATACGTTGATCAAGTCCTTATATTTTTATAATGATTAAAAAAAAATCATCATAGAATTTATAATTAAGAGGATAAAAACAATAAATTTACTTAAAAACGATATCGATCCGCAACTCATTGCTAGTTTCATTACATATGACATGTAGCTATGATTTGATCTGATCAACCAAGTCATTTCTATGATTCAACCAAGAAATGAAATAATCATGCATAACCATGTCTTGATTTTAATTCTTGAAGGGATTACTACAAATAGATTTAGTTATACAGAACCATGTCGATTCTTGTATCTTTATCTAAACTTTTTCGGTTCAACGAACAGAATAACAAGATTGGCCAATAAAACTGACAGTGCCCAAATTAATAATTTTGGACTTAAATGAATCCAAAAGAACCAATCTGCATCACCATCTTCACTAATCACCAAATTCCAAATAATTTAGTAAATAAAAAAATAAAAGTGTACCTGGATCCAGATCTTCTGCTTTTCAGCTATAAACAAAACATGGGGTTCTCCCCTCAGCAATCCCAAAGAACTGGTCATCTGCTCTTTGATCGCAGCAGCAATGCCTGCACCCTTAAGAAATCACTATTTCACTTGTCATAATAATATTATCTTCTCTTACACCTTTCTACTTATCATAAGCTCTATACTCTTCTCTTCTTGTTTATGCATTGACGAGCAGGGACAAGCTCTGTTAGCATGGAGGAATTCGTTGAATGTATCGACAAATGTTCTTCAATCTTGGAATTCTTCGGACAGATATCCCTGCAATTGGTTTGGGATATATTGCAACTCGAATGGAGATGTGGTGAAGATAATCATGAAAGCAGTTGACTTGCGAGGGCAATTGCCTTCGAATTTTCAATCCCTCAAGTTCTTGAACACTCTCATTCTTTCATCCGTGAACCTCACCGGCGCCATCCCAAAGGAGGTGGGAGACTACCATGAGCTGGTTGTGATTGATATAAGCGATAATGCGATATCTGGGGATGTTCCGGTTGAAATTTGCATGTTAAGTAAGTTGCAAGAGTTGAATCTCAATACAAATCTTTTGGATGGTAGCATTCCTTTCGAAATTGGAAATCTCTCCAGTCTTAGGAGTCTTATGCTCTTTGACAATCAGCTCAACGGCGAGATTCCGAAGAGCGTAGGGAAAATGAACAATCTTGAGGCATTTAGAGCAGGTGGGAATCAGAATCTTAAGGGTGAGTTGCCTTGGGAGATTGGAAACTGCAGCAACTTGGTCGTGCTTGGTTTAGCTGAAACAGGAATTTCCGGAAGTTTACCGTCATCGATAGGGATGCTCAAGAAGCTACAAACAATAGCTATATACACATCTCTGTTGTCTGGTCCCATCCCAGAAAGTATTTGCAACTGCAGTGATTTGCAGAATTTGTACTTGTATCAGAATTCAATAACGGGTTGGATTCCAAGGCGAATAGGGGAACTCAGAATGCTTCAGAACCTACTGCTATGGCAAAACAGCATGGTTGGCACAATCCCATGGGAGATAGGAAGCTGCAGTGATTTAAGGGTCATAGATTTGTCTGAGAATCTGCTGACAGGAAGCATACCAACCAGTGTTGGACAGGTTTCCAAGCTTGAGGAACTGCAGCTGAGTGTCAATCAATTATCAGGTACCATACCCACGGAGATAACAAACTGCGCAGCTCTGACTCATTTGGAAGTAGATAACAACGGAATTTCGGGGCAAATCCCAGCTCAGATCGGCAAACTAACAAGGTTGAATCTTTTTTTCGCCTGGAAGAACAACTTAACTGGCGGTATCCCCGAATCTTTATCTAATTGTGTGAATCTCCAAGCTCTTGATCTTTCTTACAATAAGCTCTTTGGCCCAATCCCAAGAAAGATTTTTGCATTGACAAACCTGACGAAACTGCTTTTGATTTCCAACAATTTGTCAGGATTTATACCACCTGACATTGGAAACTGTACAAATTTGTACAGATTCAGGGTAAGTGATAATAGTCTCGGGGGTACTATTCCATCAGAAATTGGAAACTTGAAAACTTTAAGTTTCCTGGACATGAGTAACAATCAACTTGAGGGGGGCATTCCTCCTTCAATTTCTGGCTGCCAAAACCTTGAGTTTCTTGATCTTCACTCTAATGCACTCGCGGGACCTCTGCCAGATGAGTTTCCCAAAAATCTGCAGTTTGTGGACGTTTCAGGCAATAGGCTAACCGGCACACTCTCTCCTAAAATTGGTTCGCTAACCGAGCTAACCAAACTTAATATCGGGAAAAATCAGCTTTCTGGCTATATTCCATCTGAGATCATGTCCTGCATTAAGCTACAGTTGCTTGATCTTGGAAACAATGGTTTTTCTGGTTATATACCCAAAGAATTGGGTCGACTTCCGTCACTTGAAATTGCTCTCAACTTAAGCTGTAACCGATTTACCGGCGAGATCCCATTTGAATTTTCGAATCTTGACAAACTCGGAGTTCTTGATCTTTCCTACAACAAACTCTCAGGAAAGCTTGAAGTTCTCATAAACCTTCAAAACCTTGTCTCCCTTAATGTGTCGTTTAACGATTTCTCAGGTGAATTGCCGAATACCCCATTCTTTCACCAGCTGCCTCCCAGCGACCTTGCAGGTAACAAAAATCTATACGTCCCCAGTGAAGTTATCACTCGAGCAGACAGCATGCAAGATTCTTTACACGCAAAATCTACCATGACGATAGCATTGACAATCCTTGTTAGCGTCAGTGTCGTGCTCATGCTGCTAGGTACATACTTATTAGTAAGAATCCACAATGATAAAGGTAAATCCATGGAAAATGACGCTTGGGAGATGACATTTTATCAAAAGATGGAATTCTCAGTTGAGGACATCATACAAAATCTCACACCTTCTAATGTCATTGGGACTGGAAGCTCTGGTGTCGTGTATAAGGTAACCGTTCATAATGGGATGACACTAGCTGTGAAAAAAATGTGGTCATCTGAGGAATCTAAAGCGTTCAATTCTGAAATCCGGACTCTTAGTTCAGTCAGGCACAAGAACATTGTTCGACTTCTAGGGTGGGGTTCCAACCGCACAGTAAAATTGTTGTTTTACGATTATCTTCCTAATGGAAGTCTGAGTTCACTTCTTCATGGTGTGGGCAAGGGTGGTGCCGAGTGGGAGGCCAGATACGAAGTCATATTGGCAGTAGCGCATGCTCTTGAGTACTTGCATCACGGCTGTGTTATCCCCATCATGCATGGTGATGTCAAAGCCATGAATGTTCTTTTAGGCCCTAACATGGAGCCATATCTTGCTGACTTTGGGCTGGCAAGGTTTGTCAATGGTGAATCTGACCATATAGGGACTTCAAAACAGAACCACAGGCCTCATTTAGCTGGTTCTTATGGTTACATTGCACCAGGTGTGTATAATATTTTGTTTGAAGAAAAATACTAATAATCAACACCAATGATTATACTTTTCATCCCTAAGTCCTAGTAAACTAATCAGTACTTTTTATCCCTTTCATTGTAGAACATGCTTCGACGCAGCACATCACAGAAAAGAGTGATGTCTACAGTTTTGGGGTCGTCCTCTTAGAGGTGCTGACAGGGAGGCACCCATTAGACCCAACACTGCCAGATGGTGCACATTTTGTTCAATGGGTTCACAACCACATGCAGAGTACGCATGACCCAGTCGACGTATTGGACCCAAAGCTAAGAGGAAGGGGTGACACAGAGATACATGAAATGCTACAAACAATGGCTGTCGCGTTTCTGTGCCTCAGCACCCGTCCGGATGATCGTCCGACGATGAAAGATGTAGTAGCGATGCTAAAAGAAATTCGGCATATGTACCCTGTGAGATCAGAGACCGACGTATTGAAGGGAAGCATATCAGCTACTCACATTACACCTCCTCCGAAGAAGGTGGCTTTGCAGGGGTCCTCTAACTGCTCTTTCGAATTCTCTGCTGATAATGCCGGATGAGTATCTTCTTGTGAATGTATAGTAAGTCAAGGTGGCCTGTAAACGTGATAATCCATTGATTCTCTGTAACTAGGCAATTTGGCATCAGGATCATAATCAATACATGTTTTTCATAATCAATAAATATGGTTACAGAAGATTTCTTCTAGTTCGGTAATAATGCAAACAGTGAGATGCAAACACAATTTGTAACTTAAAAGGCAAATCTGAGGCCTGTCTTGCCAAAAAAAAGCAAGACACCATGTTAAAATATGTGAGGCTCCAAACCAATAATATCACGAATGATCCATTTGGCATGCAGAAAGGAACATGCGTGTAGATTATAAGAATTGTTTTTAGTTTTAGAAATTATTTTTTAAGAAAATTTATATAATAATTTTTTTGGGAATATAATAAAATAGAGCCAATTTTTTGGGTTATTTAATAAATAATATAATAAGTAATAAAAATTGAAAAAAGGGGCTTAACAAAATATTAAAAAACCAAAAACTTCGCCTCTTCAAATTAAATTACTTCCTCTTTTTATTTTTGTTAGTTATAATTCAACAGTTTTAATAATTGTCCGAATTTATATTATCTAAAAAATATTTCTTTTGAAAATATGCAAAAGTAATTTTAAATAAAAAAAAAACTTGCATTTGAGATATTAAATTGTATGCATTAATTAATAATTCTGTCAGGTTATTTCAAATATAAAAATATTAGATGAAATAATTTAAAAACAGTGCAAGTCATGTAATAAACTGTTGTCCAAAGATTTTAGAACTAATGATGTAACAATACTTATCATTCAGCTTAGGCATCATTTAGTTCGTATGATAGCATAAGTAAATGATATATAATAAGAGTTATTATAAAATAAAAATTAAAGATAAATAATACATTATAATAAATTATATAATAATTAACATGATTTTAATTTGATTGATTATTTTTGTTAATTATATTATGATTACTAAAACGTACTTATCATATATTAATTAGTAATATATTGTTAAAATGATTGAATAAATAAATAAAATTTCTAGAATTAATTTATTTAAAAAATTATAAATAAAATTAAAACACTATATTAATTATTAAATTTTCATTAATTTCAATTTTTGAAAACAACTAAAAAATTGATTAATATTATAGTAAATAATTAAAATTTGATAATAACATAATTATGCATTTATTATGATAATTTAAATAGCAATACAAATTTGAATATTAAATAATAGTTAATAACATATAATTTTATGGTTAAAAATAATATAATAATAATTAAAATATGATCAATAATAATTAAATTATTTATAATATTAGTCAAATTAAAAAATTATTAAATTTGTTGAATTTATAATTATTTTAAGTTTTAGGATATTAAAAGAAAATTTAAAGAGTAGGTCTCTTGTGAGACGGTCTCACGAATCTTTATTTGTGAGACGGATCAACCCTACCGATATTCAGCATAAAAAATAATACTCTTAGCATAAAAAGTAATATTTTTCATGGATGACCCAAATAAGAGATACATCTCACAAAGTACGACATATGAGACTGTCTCACATAAGTTTTTGCCAAATTTAAATTAATCAAACATCATCACTTCTCTCCAAAAGATTATATAACCACCAACAAGATTATAATAATGCATACAGTGCAGGTCGGGTGCGAGTTTAACGAGACTATAATAATCTTAATCATGCACACCAAACATATGATAAATAATGATAAATAAAAAATTAAAAATCACTCACCCTTTCTCATACAAATCAAACAATATTTTTGTGTTCTTCGTGGCAACAAAAAGGGACTGCGGGGTTTCACAAGTTTTTGGTTTGTTAATAATTTTTTTATTATTTATATAATTTATTTTTTTTATTTTTTATTTTATTTAAATTAAAGGTAAGGTAACAGTTGTGTAACCCACACAGTGAAATTTGCGCTGAACAAATAAATATTAAATGGCAGTCAGATCCTTACCGAAATCATCAGACAATTTGTAACCGTCGATGAGTCTATCAACGGCTCAGAAAGTACATGACTCGGATCGCAATTATGTCCGCTGATTGTAGCACAGATCACGATTTCTATATCAGCAAGCTCCCTCCCACCAGTATCTGTTAAATCGAATTGATCTTTTCTGTTCAAGCAACCCTGATTTGAAGATATGTCGGGCAGAGGAAAAGGTGGAAAGGGTTTGGGAAAAGGTGGAGCAAAGCGCCACCGCAAGGTTCTGAGGGACAATATCCAGGGTATCACGAAGCCAGCTATTCGACGCCTTGCTCGTCGTGGTGGAGTTAAGCGCATCAGCGGCCTAATTTACGAGGAGACTCGTGGCGTACTCAAGATCTTTCTCGAGAATGTCATCCGTGATGCTGTTACTTATACCGAGCATGCTCGCCGCAAGACGGTGACGGCCATGGATGTCGTCTACGCTCTCAAGAGGCAAGGGCGCACTCTTTACGGCTTTGGAGGTTAATCCAATGCTAGATTGGTTGCTGGGATTCTCAAATTTCTGTAGATTTGGTATTCGAACATTGCATTAGGATTCATCGATGGGATTGTATGTTTTAGTTCTGTTGAAGGCAGTGCTTCATAAATATATCGCCATTTCATCGTTTCCTCTTGTGTTACTTTCATTTGAGTATCGTTTTAATCAGATATATGCGTATGATTTTACCCTTATGTTTTGTGGATCAGTTTATCATCTGGCTTTTGCTATTCCCTTATGTAGTTTAGCTGAGAAATTTTATCATCTGGCTTTTGCTATTCCCTTATTTAGTTTAGCTGAGAAATCGCATTCTAATGTTATATTACGCTTATTGATTTGATTGGAGAACATGCAACACTTCAACCCACTGGAAATATCGTTTTTCAGCACCTGAACAGTTATTCTAAAGTGTTCGCATGTTCAGGTTTTTTAAGGCTGGTGTTTAGATGAGATTATGAGTGTGTCGCCTGATGTTGGGTTGTATTAAAGCTCATCTCCTCGGAGAAGTGGGTGCTTGATTACAGTGAACTTATGCTGAAGAAATCATTGGGCCTGTGATTAATCTGAAGAGAGTGTTGGAAATTCTAATGTGGAATTTATGGTTGGTGAAAATGATGGATCTAACTTGTGAAGCTCGAATGATTTCAAAGAATCAAGAAATGTGGGTTTTTTGGGAATTAAGGGGATATTGGAGAAAGAGACCTGTGGCTAGTGGAATTTATGTTTCAAGATTTGTTGAAGAGTTAAATGCATGATTTGTTGATTGTGCTAAGCACTATCCTATGGTGGCTTTCTAAAAGGTCTTAACAACGATTTATTAAGGTTTGGTTTTGCTTCTTTATAAATAGTTTGTTTATCACCCTATTTCAATATCATTAGATGTTTATGGAAGCTTATATATATATTGATATGATCAAAGAAAACATGGAGAAATACTTCAGGGTTTAACATAGAATAATCCCAGTTACTAGCCCTCTTGGAATGATTGATGATTTGATGCTATGGGACCTTTAATGGTCGAGTTGCATGCTGTTCTTTATGGAGACCTGGTTGCATGAGAACTTTATATTTTAATATATATGATAGCTGAGGCGAACATTAAAGGCCATGAAATGTTGATGCTTATTAAAATGATAAGTTAATGAAGACTACTTTTATCTATACATTATAACATTAGTACAACGGAAAATTTGCCTTCGACACCCTGAATTTTGCATGTATCAGGAAGCCAAGACTAGATGAGCTTACATGTGAACTTATTCTGAATCATACCGAGCAATACTGATGGATTCTATGCAACATCTTCTCGGTGTATCTGACCAACTTGATAATGCCACTCTTCCTCTAATACATGATTAATTTCTAAGAAATGGATTCGATCAAGCAGTGAAAACACCTAGAATGGCTTCTTCATACAATCATCCTCTTTAATGATGTTTCAGCTAAGACTGAATGAGCATACCCTTCGCTTTACCGCTAGTACCAATTAATGCTTAATCTTTAGGATCAATAAAGTCTGTACTCTGATTTTTTGATGATCTGGTACATAATAGTTTTGCCCATGTGATCTGTAGGTTTGGAACAGTTTTAAACCTCCAGGTTGGTTGAGACTATTTTGTGTGTGCCACAATTAAAAAACACTTATTTAGCACTTTTAGGCTGCTTTGCGGACCTCCATACTACTTTATCATTCGAAAAATATTATCATGAAAAACTATAGCTTAGATCAAAGCCTCATAAATACACAATAACGCAGTAGGTGTGAGGAGGACATTCTTCCTTCTCTTATCTCTTGGTTCTGCAGCTGTGGGTTACGAGGACACCATTAGGCGGGCTCGTCATCTCTAATTGGCAATTCCCACGCAACCAATAAGAATAATGAACCATACCCAGTTTAACTTTAACCCTGAAAGTTCCTTTTATGTTGTAGACAACTCTGTTCCTCTGCCCCTGCTTTTGAAGTTCCAGAGACAGGTTTAGCGGCAGATGCACCAAGCTTGATATCAAATGGACCGATAAGAACCGTGCTTCTCCTGGATTCTGACTGAAGGGTTGAAGAACTTGGCTTGCTATCAGATTCTCTGAAAAGTAGAGTTCAATGTACAGGTACTCAAATCTAACATATAATTTCCGATTTGGATTCGAAAAATTAGCAAGAAACACTATGTCACCATTTAGAATCTCTGGGGAATCGAAGTAGATAGCGTTAAGACTCGCCACTGGAGTGTCGAAAACTGGATTTCTTGGCTTGATAGCGACAAAAATGATTAAAGTAGCAATACCAAAGAAGATGAGAAGTAAGCTAAATATCAAACACAGGATTGCACCACACCATACTATTGGGTTAGTCCTTCGAGGTTCCCGGAGAATCGGTTGCTCTCTTGATCTGAGCTTTCTACTATATGGTGAACCCTCTGGTGACAAACCCTGGTGATTCTTGGCTTGGTTAGATGAGACAATTTGATAAAGAGGAGATGGCTTTGTTTGCTTGTGTGTAGAAGGTGTGTAGGGCGGTGGTGGTGGGAGTGGATGCATCTTTTATGAGAATAAAAATCAAGAAAATCTTATGTATGAAGAACCGAGAAGGAAAAACGAAGATGATTGTTTATTATTGAATGAAACTGGAAGTGTGGTGAGGGATGTTAGTAAAGTGGGTAAAAAAAAAAAAGAAGCTTTCAATTGTTAGTGGGGGCCAAATACTTCTTTAAACTGCATCAAAAGGAGATGAATTTCAGATCTAAAGTTTATTCGGTTTGAATTGTTTTCTTCTACATGAACCCAACCTTGTGGTAAAAACAAGTGTTTGGGCGCTAACTACACAATTAAAAATATTTCAATTCCATAGTGATTTATTAGTTATTAATTAGTGTATGGTGCAAGGGATAAACAAAACATAAAAGGAAAATGCCCTGACAAAGAACTAGTGCAACTTTGCACTTTCTTGGAATTCTAACGAGGGAGAATCTGAACTGTCAAATGGCCATAAAATCAACGGCGTGTTGTAGATGGATGATGCGTCGGAACTATAATAACTCAGCCTTAGTGATATTAACTTAGTGCGGTAGGATGTTATGCTTACCCATTAAGAAAGTACCCTCAAAACGCAGGCTGTAAGCAAGATTAGGTTAAGGTTCTGTGGGTGTCCCTTTAATTTATTAAAAGGGTCCAGTAATGTGGTCACATGTGTTTTATCGTAGTTTTACTTTTACGCTTTACGTGATGCGCTTAAAAAATCGGAAGGATATTTACCATATTGTAAAATTCATTTTGATCTTGGGACAAAGATTAGTTCAAGTAAATTGAGAAACCAGAAAGAAAAAAATAAAATTAAATGAACAATATGAAAAAATATCGCATCGAATCACTCTCTTTCGACCAATTTTCTCTCGACTTCTTACTATTTATAACAAAAATTAAAAGGTGAGTTTTTTCTATGGGTGCGTGCGATTATAAGAATTAAGGATCTCAATTTTGAAAGCTTGTTACGTTTATTTTTTTAATGTCACCGAATTAAAGACGGCTCGAATCAAATTGCAACTATTCTCAATTCACCGTCGCTAATTACCGTCAATTTATACTGAAAATCTGGTTTATTATCTGAATCCGTATGATGGCTTCATCGTGTGATCGATCCACCAATCCATTTCCATTGATAAGCGGGATTTATGAACCCAAGACCCCATAGAAATTAGAATGGATGTCCTTCAGTTGAAAAATGAAAAAACAATTTCATGTAATCGACTTCCTCTTTCTGAGTCAATAATACTGTCACTGAAACGTATGTTTTTAATTAATAACATCATAAAACCAAGTTATCTCTCATTTACTCAATCACCTGACCATACTAAAGTACACATGCATGTCAACTCACATACGGAGGCACTGCATGCTATGAAGAGAAATGTAACCCCCCTCTCCTTTAATCCATCTTCTCACTCGATCTATCCTGCAAACCCGTCCGCAAATTATTGAAAATCCTCTCCTTTTCTCATCATCAAATGGGTGAGAACCTAAGTTTCCTTGCGATTTCCTTTCTGCTCTTATCTCTTCTATCTGCAAACGAAGACAAAAGCATATTCATCCTGGCCGGACAAAGCAACATGTCGGGTCGAGCAAGAGATTACAACAACACCAAGCCCCCAGAGTTCCACCCCAATCCACAGATCCTCATGTTCGACGCGAATCAGAGATGGGTCACGGCAAAAGACCCTCTTCACCTGGGCATAGATGTTGGCAGACCAGTGGGATTTGGACCTGGAATTCCGTTCGCAAATGCATTGCTGGAGTGGGATCCTTGCATCGGGACCATCGGTTTGGTCCCTTGTGCGCATGGGGAGACGTTTTTGAGCGATTGGAGCAAAGGCACACCGCACTACAATCAACTGGTGATAAGGTCTAATGCTTCGTCCGAAGCAGGAGGCCGCATCCGGGCGATGCTTTGGTACCAGGGGGAGAATGACTCATTGACGCTCCAAAATGCTCAACTCTATCGTGGGAGACTGGAAAAGTTTATCACGGATTTTCGAGCTGATATAGGGATGCCTGATCTTCCTGTTTTTGTGGTACCAAATAATACATTTAATAAATCTTTATTAATTTACCTCAACTCTTTATAGTATACATTTTGTTGTTTGAAGGTGGTGCTTGCAAGTGGGCTCGGAAAATACAAGGATAAGATACGAGAAGCTCAGATGGGAATAAAACTAAGAAATGTGATTACCGTGGACGGGAAAGGAGCGGAGGTGAAACCATTGGATGTGGTGCACCTCAGCTTGGCCGGAGCCATCGATATCGGGAAGAGACTCGCTTCGGCCTTCCTCTACGCTAATCTTTAATTTCTTCTACTTGCTTCAAAGGTTTCATTCGACAATTTAGAATCTTCTATACAATATTTTTCGAAGAATTTTATGTTACCAATCTTTGAAGAAATGTAATTAAGCCACGACATATGTGTGTGAAGAAATTTGTGAAACACAAGAATGCTTTGTACTACATATAACTTGCGTTACTTTTGTTTTTGTAGTGGCCTCATTTCAAAAGGGAACAAACATAAAAACTCATCCTCTCGCGAATCAATTTTTGCGAATCAATTTTTATGGATCAGATCCATCAATCTTTTAGACTTATTATTTCTAAAAAACCAATTTTCCCTATCCAATATTTGCTTCCCTAATAAAGACAAATCTGTGTACTGCCTGCGATGGTAAGGATTTGCTGCACTGTGATTCAAAAATTGATTTGATTTGTCTATTTTGAGTTGTGCTAATTAACCTAAATTTTTAACTGTCATTTCAATCAAAAAAAAAAAAATCCTACATTTTGAATATGAAAATTTTAAGTTAGTAAGATAATTGCTTAAAAATAAATTTCCATCGAAAATGGTAAAATTATTTATTTATGTCAGACAAAGCAAATCATATTTGCTAACAAATATAAAAAAGTATGCCTAATGTGAATGAATTTGACATTAACCTCAATTGTATTCAATGCATTTAAATGCCATTTGAAACATCTGACCACGACCAAAATCATGCTGGTGCCTGTATATATAACTCTTCCAACACAGCAGCTTTCTAATTTTTGATATCATGTACATCTACCGTGCACACCTATGTGAGCACCGATGAGGTGTCACTCACCCATTCGATGTGATGAAATATAGAAAAATTGCACATCCAATGGATGAGTGACACCTCATCGATGCTCACATAGGTGTGTACGATAGGTGTGCAGGATATCAAAACTATATATATACACACTTGACATTGATATGCATACTATTGAATTGCAAAAACAAAAAAGATTATTTATTAAGCCAAACAAAAGTTTTTAAATCTCAATGCCCACATTCCATACAAGTAATAAATTCTCCAAGAAATCCTATATCATCTCCCCTTGATTATGGCTATTTAATTCTTCCAAATATAAATTCTTCCTATACATACATACATATATTACAAGAACAACCTCAACATATCGAAACCAATGACCAAAATGATGCAGGCTTTTTCTCTGCAAGACAAGAATAACTCACAAATCATGAAGGTAACCGACCCATTTTAATAGTGTGTGTATTCCGTTATATAATGAACCTCAATTTCATACTCAGAACGAAACATATCGATTTATGTATGAGTGAATTTCAATATATATTTTTTTTGTTTCCTGATATTATTATGTATAATATTGTACCATGTTGTTTGATAATCCGTCGAGGCAGCAAAAGATTGTGCTTCATGTGCCCATAAATGAAGAGAAAAGTAGAGCAAAAGCCATGTCCATTGCCTCAAAAACCAAAGGTACATAAATGTCTCTATTTTGTATATTACAAAAATTGATTAAAGAAAAACAAATGAGAAACAAAACCAAGATTGAACAAGCACGCGATTTACTATGTTGCCCCTATCATTTTATCTTATGTTACTTAGAAATGTATATATAATTTTAGAAAAAACGAATTGTACAATCACTCGACGAGACGTTATTATACTATAAACAATATTATACTTCAAAAAATTGAAATTGTTTGATTTAATAATAAATTCCATATTATGTGATAGGTGTGACCAATGTGGCGATTTCGAAAGAAAGAAATCATATGGTGGTGATTGGAGAAGGCGTGGATTCAGTAAGCTTGGCCAACTCCTTGAGGAAGCGATTGCAATTCGCGGACATTGTTAGCGTTAAAAGCGTGTTGATAGTGGATGAATCGGTTCTCTCTAAAGACGAGTTTAACAACCCCAACGCACCTGAATACCAAAATCAATCATGTAATTCCGATATTACCATACGGCCGAAATTTTTGTGACCCGAACCCGAATAATGGCTCCATATTTCTCATTGGAAACCACTCAATGGTAGGCGAGAGGACGGTTACCCACCGCCTATCGTCCAGACGTTTTATCTTTTTTCCTTAAATATCTGATTCTTCTTGTTCATTAACATATTTTTTCAATAATTCATCTATATCATGTGCAAACTCCAAATCAATGACAAATTACTCATCTTTATCTGATACAAAGTAATTGAAAAATATATTGAACAAGTTTTTTTAAATAAAAATCAATATATTAAATTATGCAATCATCGATACTGTTCTAAAGCGACCGCCCAGTGCCTATATTGATACAAACCATATGTTGTTTTGAGTTATTTATATACATTGTGGATAGATAAAAGCGACTAGCTACCGCTTGTCATAATGTCATAAAACCATCTTTTAATTTATTTAAAGAGTTTAAATAAATATATATATATATATATATATACACACACACACACATTCCAAATTTGAATTCTTATATGTGTGAATAAAATTATATTTATATGTATTTGCTTCACTTGAGTTTCAACTACTGCTGTATATTATATGATATGATGATGACGAGTTAGTGCTAACTTTTTGGATATTTATTTATTTATTGTTCAATCTCATGATGTTGGAAAAAGATAACTCTGTAAAGTAAATAAATGATTGACAATGTTTTGATATCTTTATCCATTAAAATTAAGGTAAAAACTTGTATGAGAGGGTCTCACGGGTCGTATTTGTGAGACGGATCTCTTATTTGGGTCATCCATGAAAAAGTATTATTTTTTATGCTAAAATTTAGGGATGTCAATGGGTCCGGGTTTTACCCAGACCCGCAATGGACCCACCCCATCTGGGACGGGTTTGGGCATACTAAATGGGTCATGGAGCGGGTCTCGGGTCCAATTTTTGAGACCTGTCTGGGTATGGGGCGGGTCATGGGTCCTATAATACCCAACCCATACCCGCCCCATATATGTGGATATAAATTGATGTGTTCGCGAAGATGGCTGTGAGGTGACGTGGAAGGTAAATAAAATCACATTTTTATTTTGTCATTGTACTTTCATTTTAATTTTGTTACTATACTTTCTCTCTTTAAATTACATTTTTTTTACGGTTTTGAATTACAGTTTTATTTTTTCAATGTACTTTCTCTCTTTAATTTTGTAAGTAATTCTTCAAGTAATTTACCAACTTGTTCCACCATTCTTGATGAAGAGGAAGATGATCCTGAATAATGTGTCAGAAAGATTGCTTACTCGCTGATTTTACATTGATCTGTTTAAGTTCTGTTATGACTTATTTTTGAGGATGTCAAGACTTTTTGTTGGAGAGCTGGTAACTTTTTTTTTTATGTGATTCATTATGTCGTGAAAATAATTTGTTTGTTATTATTAAGTGTGGTCGAAGACATGAATTAGTTTTCTATTGTGTTGTATTTAGAGGATTGTTTGTTTCATAATTCAGTCATGTGATAAGAAGATTATTGTTTTCATTTAAAAAAATTCGGGTCTCACGGGTCTCGCGGGTCTACCCGGCCCCATTTCGTTTTCGGGGTGGGGTGGGTCCGAAGAATATTTAACCGGGGTGGGGCGGGTAATGGGTCCAAGTTTTCTTCATGGGGCGGGTCTTGGGTTTAGCCATACCCGCCCCATTGACATCTCTACTAAAATTATTACTTTATATTGTTAATATGGGTAAGGCTGACCTGTCTCACAGATTAAGATCGGTGAGACGGTCTCACATTAGACTCACTCTAAAATTAATTGAAATCTAAATACATCAATTTGCTATATTTGGGCTTCCGCCCAGCAATCTGGGACCATACCTTTATTCAAGGAATCTGAATCGGAAATTGTGAGGAGAATATTATACAGATTCGGTCGGGGTCAAAAGTTCACATGCGCAGGTCCATATAACATAATTTCCATTGAATTGATCATATAACAACATCCTTTCAATTTGGACACGTACCATTTTCCTTCCCCACCGTTTGGACAAGTTGAAAATTTTCCAAACCAACCCGCTCATCTGATGAGGTTGGGTGAGTCGAGTCAGTTTTCAATTATATCAGACAATTAGACAAGTCATTTGAGCGGGTTGAAAAATTTCCAACCAGAATTATCTGTTTGGTAGGGTTAGGGTGGGGTTGAGTTGGGGTGAGGCGGAGAACGTTCGATCTTACTCCACGTGATTTGGATGGTCCAGATTCAGTCACATTTGTGATGTTAAAAAAAAGTGGACCCCAAGTACTTGTGGTTAAATTTGGACCGTGGATCTACACATGGGACATTGCCCCCACACGAAGGGTGAAATATTCCGTGAGGCGGATATAGCCTATTTGACGTCTCTATGTGCACATACTCTAGAATTTCTAATTAAACATGTTAAAACCTATATATTCTTTTTCATCAGACTCAATTATGTAGTCCAATTTTCATATTTAATATTATTCTCTACTCTTTTACCAACATAACCTTATTTAATTTGCTTTCCAACAATTTTTTTATCCAATTAAATCATTCATTAAATAAGGGTCAAATAGGAATTTTTTTAAATAAATGAGACGGGATGAAATTGCGCGTAGAACTCGAGTAGTGATTGATGAAAATTAAGTCAAATTAGAATACAAAACAAATAACACCCAAACACCATAAAAATGGAGGAATTGTCAAAGTTGGACATATGATTATAATAGCAATAAATATCACTTAATAAAATGTCGTTTTTGTCGAAAATATGAAGCAAGTAGTTGAACGACCCTTCAGTAACCGAAAACGATGTTCAATTAATTGATCAACGATTGATTGATTATACATCACCCCAACCATTTTACTCCATTCCCCTTGTAATCATGCAAGCCCGATTTATAAAGTCTTTCGTTTGGTGAATGAAAAAGACTGATATATCATATCAGCTGAATTTCAATAAATTGTAATCGTAATTGAAATCCATTGATTTCAATTATATTTTTATAGTTTGAAACGATCGATAAAATATTAAACAATAAAATTCAAATGTTTTCATTATCAGGTGAACTTGAAATTTATCAAGAAACAATATAAAACAAGTCAGAGTTAGATTTTAAGTTTATGTTCAGAAATATAAAAATGCATTTCAATATATTTGAAATCAATACATTAATCCAAATATAAACGTAGATGATTTGACACTATATAGTATAAATATCTGTAAAAATATATTTTAAATAATGTGTTCATAAAATATGACGAATATTATTATTACTTAATAAATAGTTTGGTTGCTTGAACTATTCAAACGCCAACAAAATATTATGGCCCATTTGCAAGAGATTCCTTTCTTGTCAACCGGTAATTGGAGCAAAGCCAAATAAGATTTTAATATTTAAATATTTTAAAGATTCCAACGGTCCAACCCGGTCGCTATCGTCTTGCTTCCATGACCCATCCATATGGGTAATGTCAGTGTGTGGCCACAGCTTGATGGTTTTAAATTCATTTAGTTTTTTTCAGTTGGTTCGACACTTTCCACACTAGAGCAAGTTTTTTTTACTACAATTGGGATTCGAATTGTAATATATATAAGAGATCAAATGAGCAACGGATGAGACCAACTAGACTAGATTAGATCAAGTTGAATGCATAGTATCGTATGTACATATATATGTATATGACTGAAATTGCAATTTTCCCGACAAATTAATCCGAAAGAGGGGGGACAATAATTTTCCCTCTTTCCACTAGTTATAATTATAAGTTTCAAAAAAGATGAGCCCACCAACTTAATCGACGGTCCAAGCTCTAAACAAGTGGAACAATTTGTATACACACGCCATCTTTGTCATTATAACATAACCAAGTAATAATAGATATGACTACTTTGTGTTTCTGGGAAACATTTTGAGAAATTTATTGACCAAAATGCTTCTCATCTCATAAAAAAACAACACGTGTACATGTTAATAATGGCAATGCCAAATTATATCGAAGAAGATAAATCTATATTATTCATCAATCAGTTAACTTAGATCCATTTTCCATTGGTTTTGGCCAAAAAAATTCATAAATGTACGTCTACTATATTAATTAGACTTGACCAAGTAATAGAGTTAAACATCTCATAAGTGAATTTGAAAATATAAGATCAGTATTTTTACTAAAAATTTTGTATACGACACTGCGTAAAACAAAGTATACATAAAATTTGTAGATTTAGGGGAGAGAATGTTCAACACTGAGGCGAAATTGAAAAAATTTATATTACTCTTGAAGCTTTACTCATCTCGTCAATTAATGACATGTATCTCACTTTTTCGATTGACAATGTATAAATATCGATTAACATTATGATCAGTTCCGAGAAAATGAACATTTTGCAAGAATAACATTATTAGAAGATTAATGCTACAAGAAACACAACTCCAACGAAAAAGAAAAAAAAATCAAAAATATGAAATAATTGATATACCAAACAGGGACGTAGCCAGAAAAAATTTCGATCTTGGGCTAAAAATTTGTAGGCTAAAATTNAAAAAACTCAATCCATATTTTTAAATAAGCCCAAAAATCAAGCCTGAGGCTCCGTCCCTGATACCAAATGATGTAAATTTATCAGTATTCATCACTAAACGAGTCAAAAGCAAAACTAGAAAACAAAAGGAACAAAAAAGTGGAAAATTCAAATTAAATAATAAAAGCTTTAAATAAATATCTTGAACAACGAACTATATATTTTGTTTATATGAAATTTGATCTTTGTAAAGTGCATTAATCTAAAATTTTTACTTTAGTATTGTAATATGAATTATTTTTTTGTAATTTGTCCATTCACGTGTGATAGATGTGTTTCTTACTAGATATATTAAAATAGCATATCAGATCTATTGTGATACAGTCTCATTAATATTTATTTGTAATACGAGTTGATTCTGCTTATATTTACAATAAAAAATAATATTTTTGACATAAAAATTAATATATTTTTTTATAGATGACCCAAATAGAATATCTGTTTATCTCACATAAATTTTTGAGAAACCAATAGTATATATTTTGGACAAATTGCAAGTAGTTTTTGTTACCTTTAACCAAAGTTTTGGGATCAAAATCTTTGCATATATACCTCAAGTGCCGTGCAAGGCAACAAAAAGTAACCTCACTCAAAAACAGAGGATTAAAGAAACAAAGGCATAGCAGAAAAATAACTGGGGAAGAACTTATTCATCATCAATGGCGTAAAGCATGATCAAGCCTAACCTTGCGTCTCAGAAACCTCCACACTCGAGTGGTTTCTCTCCAGAAAGCAATAATATTTACTTCCAAAACTTTTTTAAAGAGCAAAACTACGTTTGATCATATAAGAAGAAAGGGTGGGGGAAGTAAGTGTTGGCGGCGGATTGAACCGTTCAATATATGAAGAAGAGAGTTAAAAGCAAAGCTGGGAAAGCACAGAGATCAGTTGCTGGAAGGGATTTTCGATTGTATCCATGAAATCACGGCGGCGCTCGCCTTCTCTAGGATGAGTGAGTCTGCATATCGGGTTGATACTACCTCCCGTCTTGTCCAGTGGCGGATCGAGAACTTGGCTTCTTTCACTTATAGAAAATCAGATCCTTTCAAGATCGGGAAATGGAATTGGTATGCACTTCAATTCATCTTGCTGAATATTTCTTGACATATGTTTTTATCATATATGTCACCGGTGCTCTGTTTTACGAGAATTCCAAGAAACAGAGGAACAAGTTCTTGAAATTTATTTTGTTTGAAGGTACTTGTCTGTAGAGAAGAATCGATCTCTGTCCATTAAATTGTTTCCGGAGATATCAAATTTTACGAGGGAAAATCCTCCGATCGCATCATTCAGAATCAGAGTGATCTCCTCGGCGGGTGATCGCAAGTGCTTGTTTCATCCAGGTAAAGTGAAAATAATCTCGAATCCGCGACAGAGAATGATTTTATGCATGATTTTGATTCTGTTTCATTTGCAGATGTTAGTGATAAATTGGTGAAGAGCAACGAGGATTTTGTATGGACGATTGAGGGTCCATTAACTGGAAAGTTCATAATTGACGTTGAGTTTCTTGACTTGAAAATTGCATCTTCTTCAGAAGTAAGATATCATCAACAGAATATATATATATAAGATAAAGATGTGATTTTTTTTTACAAGATTAACTGACATAAACACCACTCGGATTTGGTTAATTATAGCCTGTAATAGATACATTTTCTATATATTGGAACACTTGCACATAATTTGATATTCCAGCTCGTAACGTACACAGGGCACATCAGCTTGCTCAATATGGAACGAAACATTTATACATAAACCACCAAATGAGACAGCCCTTGCCTCCCTCGGCCGAATGCTGTCCGAGAGTATCCACGCAGATATCACAATCCACACTTCTGACGGCAAAACTATAGAAGCTCACCGTGCAGTTCTTGCCACCAGGTCCCCCGTTTTCCGCAGTATGTTCTCCCACAATCTCAGAGAGAAAGAACTCTCATCCGTAAACATTTCCGACATGTCCATCGAAGCCTGCCAAGCTTTCTTGAGTTACATATACGGAAACATAAAAAACGAGGAATTTCTTACACACAGGTTAGCCCTTCTTCGAGCAGCCGATAAGTACGATGTTTCGGATTTGAAAGAAGCATGCCATGACAGTTTGGTTGAAGATATTGATTCTAAGAATGTTCTGGAAAGACTGCAGAATGCTTCTCTTTATCAGCTGCCGAAACTGAAGAATGGGTGTCTGCGTTATCTGGTGAAGTTCGGTAAGATATTTGATATTGGAGATGATCTGAATGCGTTTGTGCAGTGTGCTGATAGAGAATTGGTTGGTGAATTGTTTACCGAAGTTCTTGCTGCCTGGAAAGGGTTCTGACTACTGAGAATCTTGGACCAACAGATATGGTTTCGGGTTCGGGCTATATATTCTTTAGTTCAAATGGGTTGACGTAAATTGTGAACATAATTAATTGAAATTGATTGGCATTCGGATGAGGAATAGATTTAGAAATTTTTAATGCTGGAAAGATGATTTTGTTGTCACATTGCAGTCAATGTAAACGTGGCCTTATACCTACTACCATATGAATGGATTGGAGATAAACAGAGGGGAATATGATGTTTTGGATCCAGAAACATCCAATGGAAATCCTCCACTAGTTGAATCAGGAGATTCTCTAGAAGAAATACTGGTTCGTTTTGCACAAACCATTGCTCAACCATCCGAGGGTTCGCGTCTGCAGGAATACAAATATATGTAGTTTATATCTTAGCCTCTACCTTTGTGATCTTCAAACTTAATAGAAAACATGGATGATTAAAGTTTTGAATTTTAATTTATTATTGGAGATTAAATGGACTATAATGGGGCTTCAGCTTACATTCTCTCGACTGAAGAGTGTGGTTTAATCCAAGATATCTTCACAAAAATGTATGTTTGATTAGATTACTTTATTGTTTGAGACAAAACCAAGAACTATTCAGATTAAAAGGTTCTGAATCCACTAAAAGAATTCGTCAATTTTAAAAAGAGCAATCCATCCCATCTAATAGAGACACAAAGAACACCAATCCAAACTGAGAAATAACAATTACAATAGGGAAAAAAGCTCAAGGACAGGAACCAACTGAGATCACTGAAAAGCGCTAAAATGGCGGCGGAGCGCCGAAAAATCCAGTAAGGGTCGTCCTCGAAAGGCGGCGCTTTCATTCACGTCATGCACATAATCTTTCAACTTGTGGAATCCATTTTTGAAAACCCCAAATCCGAACAGAAATCCAAGCAATCACCACTAGAATCACACACATGCAGAAACAGCATACTCTTGATCCGCAGCACATCTTTTGATTGAAACAATCCTCTGCTACTTACCGCAATAAAAAGTAAAGTTCGACCAATTTTTCTTCAATCGATTTTTGTTTGTGAGATGGGCTTTTATATATAATCCAAAGGAATGAGATTGTTTGGATTGTGGAGTGTGAAGTTGGCGGACTGGTTCTACGGAAAGGTGAGCGTTGGGTTGTTTTGTTTTCATTCACGTTCTTGATGTGGTTACTCCACGCATCCTTTCTGTTCGGAAACATTTTAAAATCTTAAAGCTAGCTTCGTTTATCTATGCAAATAGTTGAATAATCTAATCAATAAATTATATGTTTGGATTATAGTATTTTGTATGTAATTTTTTAAAAAACGTTAATGCTTAATACTTATCCATCGTCGAATGGTGGGGGCTGTGTTGATTAGTCTATAAGATTATCCTGCGGCCAATATTCTATCCATGTTCTGCAATATCGAGTTGTGAATTCAAAAAAGCCTGTTCCTTAGCTATAAAAATAGTTCCAATTCTATTTCAGGCTCGAACCCCGGATCAAATCCAAAAAGAGAAGGGGTGATCGGCTTAATTATGATTCACCTTGAATTCTGGGCAACTACTACCTTGCCTCCTAGCAAAATTTACAGTAAAGCTTCTTCTCACACCAACTGTTCAATGCTTGGCAAAGCTATGATGCACGAATAACGTTTCTATAGTTTAATAGCACAACGTTTGCCCCTACATTTCATTCATACATAATAACAGCTTCTGCTACGAAAAATGGAGCATGGCTTGTTAAGAATCGAGACAGTTCTCATCTCAAGCATGATAATCTTGACCTTTCCAACCAAAGAAATAAGCACCCAAAACGTAATTCCAACAACTCAAGTGCACCATTCTTAATGTGTTCACTATTTCGTATTCCATTGCAACAATTACTTTTTAGCCAAATCGTAGTATTTTAAAGCTGGAGCCACGTGAACAGCAAAAAATATGCTTTCCCTATTTATTGGACTTGAGTTCACCACATAAGCCTCTGTGTCCCAGCTTCATGGCTCCAAGAAAATGGTTTAAAAAGGAACATAAACATTGTAAAGCAATTGATGGCAAGATAATGGGTACCGAGGATAAGCCAACTCTTGTTATCATCAATACGGGTGTGCAGAATCAAAAAGTAGAAGGGCACAGTATAGTATCTGAACTCAACCAATGGTGTAGGGATGAGTGCTCCAGCACAAGCCAAAATATACACCATAACCCAGATTTTCTTCTGACCTTTTGCTGCCAGAAGACAAACAAGAAAATTAATCACAAGACTTGCATAGTTCATAGCCATAAAGAGGAACAGCAGATAGAATTTTGTACAAACCCAAATTAGCGACAATAGAAAACATTGAGTACACGTAGAGGGGAACCATAAGGTACTTTGTTGACCAATGGTAGTTGACGATTTTTCGCCAGAGATAAAAGGGATAGTGTCGATTGTCGGCAAGGAGATATGGATGAGCAATGCTGCAAGAGTTTACAGATATTCATAAGAGCACATATGAATCGGTATTCCTTCTCTAAATTAAGTTGTGAAGGTGAAAATATGTTGAGGCAGAATTTAACTTTTAAAAAAATGAACTATGATTTTGCCGACATTGAATCAAGACAGATCTACAAATTTCTTGAAAGAATTAGAATTCAGTCAGTTTTAGCAAATCAGGCTATAATTAACTTTTATAGATACATAATATAACCATGATAAGCCACCGAGGGACAGCAGTATGACAAGAATGAAGTGGCACTATGACTGTAAACTCTGCGCAACAAATTCATCCTGAATAGATTGCTAAAGGGGAATAATAATCAATGACAATCACAAACTTCTTAAGAGGTCAGACCTGAAAATTTTCACAGAAAGAAAGCAGATTGTTAACGCCACAATGGACTGAAAGAAAGAGAACATTTTGTTCCTGGACATTTGCCTGAAAAGAACTGCTGCTTGCTGTAAAGAGAAGTGAGCAGGAACCATAAACAGAGCAGAAACCAGACTATAATACAGTAACTGGGAAAAATGTGGAGAAACAGAATGTGCATCTTTAGCACCTGCAAAATTGAGAGCAAAAATAGGATTTTACGATTCTCTATCTGGAAAAGGGAACCATAATTTATTTGTAAGTACTCATAGTTTAAAAACAATAGAGAAATTAAAATCCAAAAGACTAGAAATTAAAAAATTAAACAGCAGAAGGCAATACCAAGAACTATGCTCCCGTTCCAGCAAACAAAAGCAACAAATGCCATGAATATTACAAAGAAGGGACTGAAGGTAGCCAGAAGTTCCCATAGGAAATGCCATGAAATTATAATTACATCCCAAATCTCATCGAATAATCCTGTAATAGACAGAAACGGCATAGATGTACTGTTAGCAACCCAAGACCATATAGTTTTCTTTCAAAAACACAATTAGAAACCACCATAAAAGGACGGGTTTTGAATAATATTATGGAACGAAACACCTAAAATACAAAGAAGTAACGAGAGTTAACCGGATGGCTAATCAAGGCTATGCAACAACCATGGTACCTTGATACAAATACATTGACTACATAGGAAAAACTAATGCTTCCGGTGGGCATATCAATGCTGACTAATTCAGCGCAATATAGAGTTTGCATGAAAATTAGATGTAACCTGATGAAGAAGTGGTAGGCCCAGATGCTTGGGATGTTACATTGTTCCGACTACCCAAACCATTACCGTTCCTTCGTTTTCTCAATTTTGTGGCCACTGATGCACCTCTATTGTCGGCAATTTGGGTATCCTTTTCCTTGGACATGCTGGACTCATCTACTTTCAAACAATCATTTTTATGCGAGTGTGTAAAATCTATAACCGCAGCGCATGCAACAAAAAGCATCCATATGATATTTGTTTGACGCATCAAAACAGACAAGGCTCCAAGCTACAGGTAAATGGACCAACAACAATCATTACTGCACTGAGAATACATAAGAGAATAACGTTTTATCATAAATAGGATCAAAGATCAAATTCAATTTAAAGAGAAATTGCAATCCAAAGAACTTTTAATTTGATTGTCGACTACTCTTGTAGTTTTCAAATGCCCATTTGGCATCAAGAAAGATAAGCATAGTGAGAATATCTGAAAAAGATTGTGTTTGCCGAACCCTTAATTGATAATTAATATAAAGTTATAAACTAGTACATTCAACTTATTGGGTCCCAGATAATAAGAAGTTTAAGAAGCTGCAAACACAAAGAAGACATTTAGGCTTTCAAATATGAGCCATGAGAGTGCTGCTAAATTTATTTGAATACAAATGTCGAAAAGAACTTTCTTTTATCAAAATTGTCTATATAAAATATTAAAGCTACCCTAGGGAACAAATATGCACCACAAAGAAGTTAAATACACACACAAGATATATGATGCAGTCATTCCACACAATTCAACTCGGGTCTTACTAGTGAACTCAGGAAGTATTTTTTCTTCAGACTAAAAAGATACATGGCCAGCACTGCAGTTAGGGATGCCACATCTGTATAATACAGAAAACTGAAGAACCAGTGCAGTGGATACAACGACAAAACCAAAGTACAAAGAGTTGCTTTCTTGTCATCGATAGAAGGCCTCAAATGGGTTATTAACTCATAAATCAGAATGCTACATACTACAGTCAATACACCATTGGTGAGTCGTAGAATTGAAGTAGAGCACGAGTCAGAAAATGACGACACTGCTCGCAGACAATACAATCCTGGAAACAAAGAGGCGACATAGGCAAGTGACAGAATGTACCTGCAGAAGTTTAAAATTACATTAAATCAACTTCGTTGGTGATTTCAGTATAATTGAGTCTAGTCAAGAGATTCCTTTTTCCAGTTAACATCATCTAAATTCTTAATTGACATTTTTTCCATGCAAAGGAGTGATAAACTATTAAACTGTACCCATTCTAAGATGATCACAATTTCCCATTAAAAACCATTAAGATTTAAGATCCAATCGATACTGTCACAACTCACAACATGAGTATCCATAACGAACAAGTATCCTAGGCCGAGAAATTACTCTGAGGCACAAAACTATTCACCAAAATACAGAACTTCCACTATTGTAAACTAAAATTTCATGTGAAAAAGGGAAAACGGAAGACAAACTCACAGTCCAGGAGGAGTGGTAATCATTGGATCCCAACTTCTGAAATTGCCTCCACAGTACTTTTGTGCCTGCGGCACGTGGAAAATTTCATCCTATATTTTACATCATCAATAAATCCGTCACCTTTCGATCATCAAATTTCGCATTGAACTCAACCCAAAAACATAAAATAAGCATATATAACTACTACGATTCTATAAAAACTCCACGTAATAAGCTTGTGGATTACCATGTATGGATCAGGAACAATGCGGTTAACTAAAATGGAAATGGGTATCAGCCACAAGGAGACAGCCGCTGCAACCGCTACTCTACCCATGTTCTACAAATTCATGTTCAACATGCTGTATGAAACTATAATTGAAATTTAAAAAAATGCACAAAACGAAAGTACCAAAGAGTGAAAAGCTTTAGAACCTGCAGTCGCGTACGAGCTGAGACGGGACCAGAGGCAGGTGCAGCGGACTAACGGAGGCTCGCCGGAACATCAGCGCCCTCCATCACCTCGACATAGATGTACACAGACGGAATTCGACTAAACCTTTGACAATTTCTCCACCTTCAGATTCCGATAGAGAGACAATAATCGGTGAAATGCTCGAATCGGTATTCCGAGTATTGCTTGGGGCAACAAAGAAGCCACGCGAGTGTACATGGTTTACTAGATGGGCCTGAGTCCTTGGAAATGACGGGGCCGATTCGTTTTTCTGAATCAAGGCTTTTACAATGCCCGTATTATACGTAGACGTGATCCAATTGACCTTGTTGCCTACTTGGCAGGTTGATTTTTAATGAAAATTAATGTTAATATTTACATCAATAACAAATTGTATTTAAAAAAATTGTGATTATTTCGTTTGTTTCTGTAAATTACTTTTCGGTTCTTGACACTTAGTGAGATGGTTAGAACTAACAATCAATTCGGCTCACATCATCGGGTTTAGACGTCGAATTTCACATTTGACAGGATTTCGTATCAGACACATCTGCAAATTTTTTTGATAAATATTGTGTTTGTGTAATTTAAATGAAGATAATATTATCGTTTGAAAATAATTTGTTTAATGAGATAAGGATTGTATCTTTATTTACAAAATGGTCAAATCAAGATATCAAACTAGTTAATATTAGAGGTGATTTTTTGCATAGATAAAAATGCAAGATATATTTTTGCCTTGGAGTACTTAATTATTTGTAATATTTTATAAAACTAATGATATAAGATTATAATTCTTCTATTTAATCAATAATAATCGATTATGGTTAATTTCATTTGTTTATTAAATAGTAGTTAATTTATTAATGAAGTAGGATATAATTTAAAGAAAGTTGGAGGAAATTATAGAAATCTACAAAGATAATTTTACATCCCAAGCTTGTTTAAGTGCCTCTCAAATTGATTAATATGTATGTATATTAAAGATATTCAAACTAAAATTCACATTTGTATGTGCGCATCGATAGTCAAAACAGTGACAAAATATTTTACAAACTCTTACTTCAGCTGTTTCTAAAATTAGATACAAAATGTTTGACATAAACTATTGGGTATTAGGTTGTGTTAGGTATGGGAGATAAGTATAAGAATATAAGGAATTACTTTTGTTGAAAATTTGAATTACATTTAAATTTTGAATGAAAATTATGATTTGTGGTTGTGAGAGTGTTTTTTTGACTCTCCATATTTTTTTAGTTAGTTGTGGCTAATGATTGTGGAAGTATCTATTAGCTTTCTGCATTATTGAGTAGGGGTATCCAGAATTTCGGTTAAACCGAATTAACCGATTTAATATGTATATTAATTTAAATTGTATATGGGCATTAAAAATACATTAGAAGGAAGTACAACTTCTCATACATTAGAAGTAAATACATTCATCCAATGATTTTATATTCAATATTTATATTTATTATTGATAGTTTTTGTTTAATGTTTCTTGTTATTTACGAGCTCTGCAATGGTTTTTTTTTTTTGGTTAAAATTCTCATTTTTAAAAAATATATTAACCGATTTGAAAATCGGTTCGGTTAATTCGGTTTCTATTAATATTTCGATCGATTCGGTTATTCGAAAATAAAATTGGTTAAATCGGTTATAAGTTTATTCAGTTCGGTCGGTAACCGAATATATTGATTGCACACCCCTGTTCTTTAGTTAATTCGAGACTTTTTTTACTTTTCATATTATTGAGTTAATTGTATGATTAATTGAGTTAGATAATCTTACATGACTTTTGATGTGCATTTTTTGAGCTTATAAAAAGATCGTCAATTTCCATATATAAAAATATATTTTTCAAAGACACACTCAAGATCTTACTTGAGCATTCTTTTGTATTTCATATTGTTATCTTTTCATTTGACATCTGTTAAGTTTCGGCGATAAAGTAAAGATACATTTTCAGTTCTTCGGGGTAGTTAGTTCATAATAAGCTACTGCATAGTTTTATCATTGTATCGGATAAACAGTTGTCTATTATGATCATCGAAGCACCGCAGAGAAGAAAAATTTGTTTTAAATAAAATATATTTCGTACAAGTCTGAGTTTGATTTGCTGGTCTCTTGTTATTTTACATACTCGGTATTTATATTCCAAATTACATATTGCTTTTGTTTAGTGCTCTGTCTGTATCTATACGATCTTGCTTTTATTTATTGCTCTATAATTGTTGTGTTCATATTTCGGATTTTAGCATTCTGGCTAACAATCTTAAAATAGATTTTGTTATACCCATTACATGATTTATCGAAGATATGGCTACTGATTCGAGTGACTCTGAGGTTCAAAATGTTATTCCCTAGTTACGAAAGTCACTCTTGTTGCTATGCATGTGAGACATGCTGATAAGTTGGAGAGATTATCATATGCTAAAATTTCAAAAAGTAGCAATAGAAGATGTTTTTCTATCTCACAACATTGAATCTAGAAAGGTTCCTCACAAATGGTGCTTCCAAATCAGCTGAGGTTGACACATATGTGTAGACTATTGATGTTATTGGCACATGACACCGTTCAGATTTATTATGAAGAAATTATATAATGAATGATTCGGCTGATTCGGCATACAATGTGTATAGTGAAAGAAAATAGTGCTGGAATTGTGGGAGTTTCTTGATAAAAAAAATACAAAGCCGAATATGTCGGGACCAAGAAATTTATTATTGGTCGATTCTCGGACTACAAGATGGTCTACTCCTAAACAGTTATAAGTCGGGTTCAAAAACTCTAAGTGATACTGCATGATATTCACGCGGAAGGTATAATGATGAGTGAAACCTTCAAAGACTGAAACTTTTCAAGCGACCGCAATCATTGAAGAGATGTAAAACCTCAAAAAACATTAAAAAAAAACTAATATATCATTCAATTTTAAAAATCAAACACATCATCATATGTTATAAAAACTCAAACACGATTAGACTTATGATGCAGAATTTTTCGATTGAATTTAAAAACACGAGATCTAAAATACTATTAATATTACATAAAATGTCTTTTGTTTTTTAGATTTTTATCATGGAAGTGCTAATCAGCCTCACAAAATATAAATTAAAAAATGTGATCTGGAAATGTAATTTCAACTTAATAGGACACATGATGACTACATACATATAAGAACCTCTAGTTTTTTTTTTCTCCACATAAATATTATCAATTTTCTCACATTTATCTTTCAAATTCAATTAATATACTAGTTACTCTGCACACGTGATGCGTGTGTGTACAATATTTTTTATCATTATCGATGTATTAAATTGAAATTTGACAAATTATGGAGGGACCAAATTGATATTTAAATTATCGAAATAAAAAAAATAAAAATAAAAGCTTGTATTGAAATTTTAAAAAAAATAATAATAAAAATGTAATATTAGTTTCATTTAAAGACAAAATTGGAAGAAAAAATTAGTGTCTTTTTTAAGTGATCACGTCTTCGACTTTAATAAAATAGAATAAATATAAATAATCACATATTTCTTGACCGCTAATGATTATTAAATATTTACCTCTCACCCACTTTCGAGATATGAAATTTTTTTTGACATATAAAAAAATACCCCTCTAAAATAAAATAAAACATTTCATCTTTATACAGTAAAAAATATCATAAAATCATATTTACCAAATTCATAGCACACCTATAACTACCATATTTTATCGACGTCAATTTTTTTTTTTAAAACAACTAAAATGAATTTATTGTATACATTATTAAAAATTATAAAACATTGATTTTATTATATAAAAATAAATATTCACATTTTATTACATTAATAATATCACTTGCAACATTATAAAATATTGATTTTATTATATAAAAATAAATATGCACATTTTTTTTATAATTAATAATTAAAAAAAGTCATTTAAGCCCAATGTTACGAAGAGCTATAATACCAGAGGAGAGTAGCGATAATTTAATTTGTTGTGTCGTCTTTTCTTGTTTCCGGTCTCCCAAAGGCCAATAGTCTCTTCCCCGCCGCCACCGCGCTACTGGATCTCAACATTTGACGCATACAATCCCCTCCGGTCTTACAACCACCGGAAGTTACGCAGATCTTCCTCCATTGATCTGCAGTAGCTGCTGTTTACTATTTACTACACTTCTTCAGTTTGCAGGCATGGTGACCCCTGGAAATCCCAATCCACCCGGCGGAGCTCCTCGTTTCGACATGCCCAAGTTTTTCAGACCTTCTACTTCCCCGGCGGCAACACCTGCTTCCAGCCCCAATCCCCAGAACATTACCAACAGTGATAACGCCTTCACTAACCCTAATTTGATTTCAGCTCCCTTTCCGCTCCCCTCGACCTCTTTTCCGCCGCCCACCGCTACCGGCGGAGGGCAGTATTCGTATCTTCCTCAAACCTCGCCGTTCCACCCTCAACCCCAGTTCCACCATCTTCCTATATACAGTCCCCCACCCAACTCTCGGGAATTTGCGAACGTTCACCCCCAAAGGTCCATGTCTTATCCTACACCAACCCTCCAACCCCAAGTTCCAGTGCCTAGTTCCCCCCACCACCTTAATTTCCAAGCATCAGCTGGTTCCCAAAACCCTAACAACCACGGTGCTCGTTTGATGGCGCTTTTGAGTGCTCCACCTTCGACGCTGGACATTCCAAATGAGTCCACGATGCCGGTGCCACAATATCTCCCCAGTTCTTCAGGCGCGGATTTTTCCATGCCACAATTTGTGAACAATTTGCCATCTGGGCCTGGATTATTAGTTTCAAATCAGGGCCATGTGATGCGGATGCCAAGCAGTAAACTTCCCAAGGGGAGGCATTTGAGCGGCGATCATCTGGTTTACGATATAGATATCAGGTTGTCAGGAGAGGTCCAGCCCCAGCTTGAGGTTACACCCATTACCAAATATGGGTCGGACCCAGGACTTGCCGTGGGCAGGCAAATTGCAGTGAATAAAACATATATATGCTATGGACTTAAGTTGGGGGCTATTAGGGTGCTTAATATCAACACAGCCTTAAGATCGTTGCTTAAGGGCCTAGCTCAGGTTTGTTTAAGTGTGTTTGAGTTGGTAATCTTATTATTAATTTTTCTTCTTGTTTATCTCATTCATGCGAGCATTTAAAAATAACCTTAATTTAATCGTGTTGAATTATTTATTCCTGCTAGAGGGTCACAGACATGGCTTTCTTTGCCGAGGATGTCCACCTTTTAGCTAGGTAACTTATTCGATCATTGTTGTGGGATCCCCATATTTTTTTGTCTTCTCTTTAACAAGCTAGTTTCTTGCATATAGTGCAAGTGTCGATGGTCGTGTTTATGTGTGGAAGATTACTGAAGGTCCTGACGAAGAAGACAAGCAGCAAATTACTGGGCGAATTGTCACTGCCATTCAAATTACTGGAGAAGGAGAGTCTGTTCATCCCCGAGTTTGTTGGCATTGCCATAAACAAGTATTTCACCACCAACTGTGTTTTTGGTTGTTAAACCGTATTTTTATCTCTTGGTGTTGATATGATGGGTAATCTCGTTTTCTCTAACAGGAAGTTCTTGCCTTTGGGATTGGTAAGCACATTTTGAAGATTGATACTGCGAAAATAGGAAAAGGAGAAAAATTCTCTGCGGACGAACCTCTAAAATGTACAGTGGATAAGTTGGTTGATGGCATCCAACTTGTTGGTAGTCATGATGGGGAAGTGACTGACTTGTCTATGTGTCAATGGATGACCACCCGTTTGGTATCTGCTTCTGTAGATGGCAAGGTTTCTCATATATTTCTCTAAATTTTCCTTACAGCTGCTGTTGGTTCTAGTTTTCTCGAGTCTTGACTATTAACAGCGGGCAAGTTATTGCCTCATCATATAATATTCTTTTTGTTTTGCATTTATTTGGCCGAGGATTGATATTAGTTCAGTTCTCTCCCTTGCATAGCCAAATGTAAAATGTAAGTTATCAAAAATTATGGTTGAGCTCCAAGAAAAGATCAATAGGATCTGAATTAATGTTTCCAATAGAAGAGGAAAAGATTAACAAATTACCTCAAGAATTGTGCGTGGTCATATATCCTTATTGATTTTATTAGCAAAGAAACATATACAAACTGGTTATCGTAGAGATTCTAAGAGAAAATGTAATCAGATGATAAATCTTAACTAGAAACAAGAAGTGAACTATACAACCTTTGGGGAAACAGATCTCTTAATTTTATCATACTAGTAAGGCACTATTTAGAAAAAAGACGAGCATCCAGTAATCTATGGGAGGGGCCCAACCCCCAACCTACGATTGCCAAGATTTAAGAAAGCTTAGTACTTTTTGCTTCTTTTTAAAGATTTTACCCTCTTTTTCAGGTTTGAAGGTACTATTGTTTCTTCACTTGGAATATTGTAGTAAGGGACTGATTAATTTGACTGATCTGTATGTTCTCATTAACATCTATATCGTGGATTTACTAATATTTATGCTACATATTGAAAACAAATTACTAAATGTTCTAACACTTGACGATGGCCAGTTGTGTACCAATGACATGCGCTAGTTCTTAGTAGCTCATATCAGTTGCATTTCGTCGCTATCTTGCAGTCCACTTGATCCTGTGATCATCATATAATTGCAATTTGCGAGGACTTGCAGTTCATTGATTATTTTTATTTTCTTTTCAAAGGAATGCTATGTTGCTTCCTTCAGAACTTGCATGTTTTCCAGTGTGCACTTTGTTTTAACTTAGTTTCAACCTCTGCGTATATGTATTCCATGGACTTGATTGCCTGTTTTGACTTTTGAATGGATTTATCATTTATGGTTGTAAGTTTATTGTACCAAGTTATGAAGGTAACTAATTAGGGGATTGATTGTGGATAATTTGTTATGGCATTTAGTGTGGGCATCTCCAGAAGGAAAAGAATTTTATATAGACGAGTAGTGGTAAGTCAACGGGGAAAATTTTGTGTATATTAAATCTAGCAATCTATGCAGCGACACGAGTATATATAACATTGGCTTGTAATGGAAATAATCTTGAAACAACAATTAGCCAAGTTCATTCTGAACCACATGATTTAGCAAAACCGATGGTGCTTTTTAAAATTTCCATCTGAAGTACCCTCTCCGTTCTCTATTATCACATGCTTAAATCTTGTGTTTCTATCAAATAACATGGTTGTATTAATTAAATCTGATTTCAGTAAATTTATTTCTTAAAAAGCACAAAGCTAAAGTGTTAATGCTAACAGATTACTTGCCATAGTTTGAATCGCGGAAACGAGTATTTAAAAATTCCAAAATAATTTGTATGGTTAGAAATAAGTGGCACCAAAAGCTTGAGCTGACGGGATGTCAGTTAACTATAATTTTTTAAATCCAACATAAAACAACTAGATCCTAAGTGATGTATGTAGTCAAAGAGTTGTAAAGGAAATGATTTCCGATTCCAAATGCTGCTTGTGGTTTGTTGCTGACATTCAAGATGCTTCCAATTCTAAATTACCGAGTACCTAAATATCACATTTGTACTTGAGTTTATTTGGTGTATGGTGTTTGTGCTATCATTCTGATACAAGTTTCCTTTAAAATTGCTGGTGTTGAGGACTCGTCACTTTTTCCTTTCACAGATTAAAATTTGGGAAGATCGAAATCCACTACCAATAGCAGTTCTCCAGCCTTATGATGGGCAACCTGTTAATTCTGTCACATTTTTGGCCGCTCCTCATCGCCCAGACCATATAATACTTGTGACTGGGGTAAATACAATCTGAGATTCATTTTAGTTTACGTAATAAAGTTATCTTTGTCACCAGTTGCATCAAATATTACTTTTAATTCTTGCTTTGCTTGTGGTTTTAATTGTTATATCACTTCACTCAGCTTTTAAAGGATATGTCCAGGGCCCTCTGAACCGGGAGGTGAGGATATGGGTATCAGCAAGTGAGGAAGGTTGGTTACTTCCTATTGATGCTGAATCTTGGCACTGCGTGCAATCGTTGGAATTAAAGAGTTCAGAGGTTCGATTAGAAGAGGCTTTCTTCAATCAAGTGATAGCCTTATCACAAGCTGGTCTTCTTTTATTGGCAAATGCCAAAAGGAATGCTATATATGTTGTGCACTTGGAATACGGTCCTAATCCTGCCGCAACACACATGGATTACATAGCCGAATTTACTGTCACAATGCCAATACTGAGTTTTACAGGGACGAGCGAGTATCTGCCTAACGGGGAGCATGTTGTTCAGGTATATTGTGTCCAGACACAGGCTATTCAGCAGTATGCGTTGGACTTATCACAGTGTCTGCCACCTGTAATAGGAAATGTAGTGCATGAGCAGTCGGACTCCAATGTTTCACGCAAAGCTTCTATTATAGAAGGACTTACCAATTTGGAGTCTTCTGGCATTAAAGCAACTGAAGTATCTATAACTGGTTCAGCACCCTCATCATCCATACATGAAAGTGGCTTGGAGAATATACCTACTGCGAGATACCCTGTTGACACTGTTTCTGCCGAGTCACCCAGCCTTCAGGAGTTTGCTCCCTCAAGTGTTGAAAGCAAACAAATGCCTTCACCTGTTATTGCTAGTGATGGTAATCATTCTTTGGTTGCTTCACCTTCTCGACCTTTGAGCCCCAAGCAGTCCGGAACACTTTCTGGTTTTAGAAATCCATCGAGCAACTTTGAGCATGGTGTTTTGAGCAGTGATAGGGGTGTAGATCTTAAAATTGTTGAATATACAGTTGACAGACAAGTGGATGCCATTCATAGTAACTTGTCTGACGTTGCTTCATTGGATAGTGATTCAAGAAATTATGACAGTAAGCATTCTCAAGACGATATCTCCTTGGCACTCAATCATCCGATAAAATTCAGACACCCCACTCATCTGGTTACTCCTTCTGAGATATTGATGGCCAATTCATCATCTGAGGTGATACACACAACAGAGGCCCAAAGCGAGGTCGAACTAAAAATTCAAGATGTGGTAATGAGCAATGATGCAAGCAATTCTGTTGTACAGGTAAAGGTAGTGGGCGATACGAAATTTAATCAAAATATTGATGATGGATCTCGAGAAGAACTTCGGACTTTTTTGTCGGAAAAGAGGGAAAATACATTTTGCTCTCAAGCATCTGACCTAGGAATTGAGATGACCCGAGAATGCCATGCCGTATCACCTGAAGCTCATATAGTGGAGAAAGATCGGCAGTTTGATGTGACTGGTGGAACTGAAACGGTTGCCCAACCTTTGACTGTAGAAGAAGCGATTCATGACTCCGTGAAGGATGGTCCCAGCAAAGTCATTGATTCATCAATTCCTGTGCTGGCCCCGCAACCTGCATTAAATGCCGAAGGGAAGAAGCAAAAGGGAAAGAGTGCTCAAGGATCTGGCCCATCTTCACCTTCACCGAGTGCTTTCAATTCGGCAGATTCTTCTAATGAACCAGGCATCAGCTATAGTCCTTCTGTAGAATCACAAATTTATTCCATGCAAGAGGTCCTGCATCAGGTAATTGCTAAACTTTAAATATTGTTGCCATTTTCTGTTGGGCAATTTTCCTAGGAAATGCTATTTTATATGTTATGCGTCAGCATTCCTCAAACTCGGTCATTCCGATATTATATGACCTAAGTTCTTTTTTAAGTCTAAAAGAAGTTTGTTCTCTCAAAATGTCGTCAGTTATTTTTGAATTATTTGTTAAATCTGAAAACTTCTTGCATGTTTTACTTTTATTTTGTATATTTTCATTTTGTCAGCATACTGATACATGGTCATTGTTAAATGTTATTCAAGTGCTTGAATGTTGCTCTTTTGTTACTCTCCAAGTAATTGTAGTTTCATTGTTGATCTCTCTTTTTTCGTAGGAATTCTGCTAAATGTGTGTACAAAATTTTGTATGCATCAAGTAGAGACTGACCATTTATCCGTGGCAATCCAGTGCAAATTGTTGACGGCATCTGATTTATGAGTCAATGTTATGGACTTAAATATTATTATGGTCTCTAAAATGTAGGGTCTTATTGGGTTTATTTGAGTCTTGGAAGAATCTGTAAGGAAGGGGGAGGGGGGGGGGGGGGGGGGGGGGGGGGGGGGAGAGCGTGAGTAAAACAGGAGGGAGGAGTGAGATTTGGATGATTCTGTAAATTTTTCTTGAGTGAGATGACTAGGCACCGGCTTAGGCTAGGGAAAAAGAGATTGAATCTCTTTGTACAGAGGATAATCTCTGGGAAAAGATCTTTTCATTTCAGTTTATTTCAATCAACATAAATTTATACATTTCTGCTCATTATCAGTGTTTGAACGTATTTTATTTTTTATAAATCAAAGTGTTTGTGGCCAAGGAACCAGTAATCTGACAGTCAAACGTTTTGATCTCACCCTTATTTTCAGGTTGTAGCTCTGCAAAAAGACATGCAGAAGCAGATGACAACAATGGTTGCTGTCCTCGTTACCAAAGAAGGCAAAAGGGTCGAGGCATCATTGGGACGAAACATGGAGAAAGCTGTAAAAGCGAATGCTGATGCTCTATGGGCTCGCTTGCAAGAAGAGAATGCAAAACAGGAAAAGGCATCTCGAGAGCGAGCACAACAAGTAACAAATATGATCAGCAGTTTCTTAAACAAAGATTTACCTTCACTGATAGAGAAAACTGTGAAACGAGAAGTTTCTTCACTTGGGCAATCTGTGGCTCGGGCTATCATTCCCACAATTGAGAAAGCAATATCCACTTCTATTGCTGAGAGCTTCCAGGTTAAATTTCGACTTTTCTTCACGTGTTAAAGTTTGTTATCATGGTTTAGTTATTTCTGAATCATGCATTATTTATGTGATCAGAAAGGGGTGGGTGATAAAGCTGTTAATCAACTGGAAAAATCTGTCAACTCCAAGCTTGAAGCTGTAGTTGCTAGGCAAATCCAATCTCAATTTCAAACTTCTGGCAAGCAAGCTCTTCAGGTACAAATCAAGAGAATAAGCTTCACTCTTTTTTATTGTTTTTTGAACACTATGCTTTGTTTACAAAACTTTAGATGGATTATCCGCGAAATGGCATAGACCCGTATCTCTATTTTTATATAGTCTGTCTCGCCAAATCTAATTTCATACTGATTTGCAATGCAGGAAACATTGAAATCGAGTTTGGAAGTTTCTGTGATCCCTGCATTTGAGATGTCATGCAGGGAAATGTTTGAGCAGGTTGATTCCGCATTTCACAAAGGAATGGTTGAACATACTGCTGCAGCTCAGCAGCAGTTTGAGGCTTCGCATTCATCACTTGCACTTGTTTTGAGGGTATTTATATTCTTACAATAATATGCTAAGGTTTCTAAATGTGCACACTCTGACTAATATAAAATGAACATAAAAACACGATTGACACGTTACATTAACGAAGGATGAGTCTATTTGTCTATCTTCTTGGTATCTACCTGGCCCACTAATTTTTGTTAATTTCTTCAGGATGCCATAACTTCCGCATCATCAATGTCTCAAACTTTGAGCAATGAGTTGCTTGATGGTCAAAGAAAATTGGTAGATCTTGCTGTTGCAGGAGTAAATTCTAAAGCAGCAAATCCTTTGATTGATCAGCTGAGTAATGGTCCTTTGGCTGGTCTACATGAGAAGGTTTTTTCCTTTGGATTTTTAATTTTTTAACTACTTCATGTTCTCGGACTTATTTATTTTTGAATGCTATTTTTTAGCTCGAGATTGATCCAACAAAAGAGCTTTCTAGATTGGTAGCTGAGCGGAAATATGAGGAGGCTTTTGTTGCTGCCTTGCATAGGAGTGATGTTACTGTTGTATCATGGCTATGTTCTCATGTATGCTCTACTCTTTTTCCTCTTTCTTTCTCGTCAAAATATCAGAGAGTCCGAGCACAGGCATATGCTTACTTAATCACACACCATTTTCTTTACACACGTGTTTTTGTTGCCATCGTTACTCATTGGAACCCTAATTTTTGTCCTTTTAATACATTCATCCTTTTTTTTGGTCTTGCTCAGGTTGATTTGCCAACGCTTTTGGTTATGAATCCACTACCATTGAGCCAAGGGGTACTCCTCTCTCTTGTACAGCAATTGGCCTGTGATATCGGCAAGGAAACCCCTCGAAAACTAAATTGGATGAGGGAGGTTCTAACTGCTATAAATCCAACCGACCCAGTGATTATGGTGCACGTACGTCCCATCTTTGAGCAAGTTTATCAAATAATGAATCACCATCGCAGCATTCCAACCACTACGGGTTCCGAACTTTCCAACGTTCGCTTGATTATGCATGTCATCCATTCCATGCTTATGGGCTCTAAATGATTCCGATTCTACTCTGCATATTTCGAGGGATAATAAAGAAGTCGTGGGGATTTTGGAAGGTTTGTACAAAATTCTAGGTCACTCTGTCAGAAGAGTAGAGTTGAAAACAACACATCTTTTCCCTATCCTTAAAATATGTGTAGAAATTTGTTTAAATATCCATCTTCAGTGATTTGAAAATACATGTACTGTTTATATGCAATTTTGTACTTATAAACACCTGTCCTGCCCGAGAGTTCTTGTTATTTTTTGTTTATATGATAATATCATCATCAATCTTATAAACTATTTTTCTATAAACAATACCCAGCTACTTTCTGATGTTGATTTTTTTCTGTGTGGCTGACTATTCTACTTGTTATGAATGAATTTATTTGCTTGTATACGTACATTCCAATTGCTCGAGCTCCACTCCACTCCACTTGTAATGTAACTATTCCCGTCGAGATTGACTGGGCTTCGGTTTCAAGCATCCAGAGCCCAGTTGCTGTACCATTGTTTAGAATCATGCTGTTTTTTTTACGAGAATGATAGCATCCACGAAATTAGACTTCATTTTGATTACTTTCCTGCCCTCTGAATTGACCATTTGTCAACAGAGGTCTGCTTTTTTCGTTCAGACCGTCTCCCACCTCCGGCCCTGTGTGGGGCGATGTCTCTCTGCAGGCTTTCACGGTGTCGAACCACGAGTTCAAATTCAAGTTGTATACCGCTCTCGTGCCAGGATCAGTGAGGGTGGCGTAGGCGTTATGGATCTTGATAAAATATCCGCGGTCGGATTAACGGAGGAGTCCATAAATCGTGAGGTGGTACGGTGTAGTCTCAAGACTTATTTCGGGACATTGATTTTATTAATTACTTAATTACTGTGATAAGGGAGAAGTAATTATTAGTGGGTGAAACCATTTTCATGTGTTAAAACTGTGATCAAATTATCATTGCATTTATTCTTTCTTCCATCACAAAATAATCCGACAAATTCAATTTTCCACTTCCGATACCCAAATTTCAAGTTAAAATCTCACTGTTCATCCGACCACAGTGACTATCGATTAGCAAACGGGAAATTGGCCTGCAGTCCCCAGCCGTCGATTTTTTTTGTGTTCAGTTCCTTTGTACTTTTTTAGTATCACATTTCTACATGAAGTGTACCACATTTCCACATGAAGTGTACCACATTTTGTATGACATAGTAACACAACTGTCTCGGTTACTGTTGAATATACTAAATTGGACTCATGTTTCACCTTCAAAACAATTAATTTTGGTCCCTAATTTCATATATGTTATGTTTATTGAGATGAATAATATACATGCAGTACAGTAAAAAAATTTATTAGTTGGAACGAAGCATGGTAACATTATTTTGGTTATTTTAAATACAGTTAAGATGATATTGATACTAAATTGGTCATGTATGTATTTTTAGGAATTTTTTTAATAAAACACAATAGCTTATTTGAAAGAATCAGAAAATCTATTTTTAACATTTTTTTACAAACACTTGGGGATATCTTAAAATTTTGGTGAATAAACCAAACCTTTTGATCGGATTTTTTTTATAAGTGGGAGGTATTAATTGTTATAATTGAGTCTTGATTTTTATATATATTTAAGATTTTGATGTCAAATGATTTATAATTATCTATTAATAACCTCGATTTTATTGAGGAGTTAATCTCTGATACATTGCATCACCATTTACAATTTTTTAATATATAAAACCAGCAAAAATTTGTAATCCGAAAATATTACTTCAACTTAAGATGACAGTTGATGATGATTATTTATTTAGTTTATAAAAATAGTATATTATAAAATAAAAATCAACTGTCTAATTTTGTAACGAAATTAAAATAACATGAATTTGTAAAGATTATAGAGCCTGTTTGATAGAAGAAGTTACAATTAAAAAGTGTTTTTTTTTTAAAAAAGTGTTTTTTTAATTTTTAACTTGAGTCCGTTTGGTATAAGAAGCTACAATTAAAAAAGTGCTTTTTTAATTTTTAACTTGTTTAGGTGTGCTTTTAGTGCTTAAAAAAGCACTTATTTAAGTTGAAATTAGAGCTTTTTTAAAAGCCCTATTTTAGAGCTTTTTTCACTAGCTTTTTTAATAACCTAAAAAACATCTACCAGTGGCCTCCTCTCAATCTTTTCTCCATTCTTCTACAAGGTATAATTTTTTTTTCCGTCGAGGTTTTTGTTCGTTCATTTTTTTCTGCTTTCTTTTTGCTGCAGAATCTACACTCCCTATTCATTTACGTCTGTATTACGTATTGTGAATTAGATAATTATGTTACAATTCGGTCAATTATCCGATAAATCCATGAAGTCAGGAAGGGGAAAGTATTTGCTTATTCCATTTACCAAAGGTACGAGATAGCAAGAGCCAACACAAAAACATATTACGGAAATGAAAGAATTGAGAGTGACATAAGAAATTCACTGCCAATACAAGGTCGACATTGAAGTATTAGTTTTTATTTAAATAAATTAAAATAGAATGTAAACATTAACCATTGTTATTAACAATTGTTTTTATCTATTCATCCAAACACAATATTAACACAACTTTTACTTAAAAAAATACTTTTAAAAACCAACTTAAAAAAACACCTTTTTAATCCAAAAAAAAAAAAAATTTTGATAGCAAACGAGCATCCATTCTTCAACTTGAAAAATGGCAAATAGAGAGATGTGAGCCACTGACCACTGAGCAACACCGCAGCAGTTAACTCTGTAGAAATGGCGACCCCCGGAAATTCCAATCCACCTGGCGGAGCTCCTCCGTTCGACATTCCCAAGTTATTCAGACCTTCCACTTCCCTGGCAGCATCACCTGCTTCCAGCCCCCATCCCCAAAACATTACCAACAGTGACAGCGCCTTCACCAACCCTAATTTGATTTCAGCTCCCTTTCCGCCCCCCTCGGCCTCTTTTCCGCCGCACACCACTGCGGGCGGAGGGCAATATTCGTATCTTCCTCAAACCTCGCCGTTCCACCACCAACCCCAGTTCCACCATCTTCCTATGTACAATCCTCCATCCAACTCTCGGGAATTTGCGAACGTTAACTCCCAGAGGTCCATGTCCTATCCTACGCCCACACTCCAACCCCAAGCTCCAGTGCCTAGTTCCCCCCACCGCAATTTCCAAGCCCCTGCTAGTTCCCAAAACCCTAACAACCACGGTGCTCGTTTGATGGCGCTTTTGAGTGCTCCACCTTCGACGCTGGACATTCCAAATGAGTCCACTATGCCGATGCCCCAAAATCTCCCCACTTCTTCAGGCTCGGATTTTTCCATACCACAATTTGTGAACAATTTGCCATCTGGGCCAGGATTATTAGTTTCACATCAGGGCCCTGTGATGCGGATGCCAAGTAGTAAACTCCCCAAGGGGAGGCATTTGAGCGGCGATCATTTGGTTTATGATATAGATGTCAGGTTTCCAGGAGAGGTCCAGCCCCAGCTTGAGGTTACACCCATTACCAAATATGGGTCGGACCCAGGACTTGCCGTGGGCAGGCAAATTGCAGTGAATAAAACATATATATGCTATGGACTTAAGTTGGGGGCTATTAGAGTTCTTAATATCAATACAGCCTTAAGATCCTTGCTCAAGGGCCTAGCTCAGGTTTGGTTCACCTTTTTGGCACTGGGACTTTTTTGTTGTCAGAGAAGGAATTTTTTTTGAGTTTGTTCAATTGTGTATGAGGTGGTAATCTTATTATTAATTTTTCTTATTGTTTCTCTCATTCATGCGAGCATTTGAAAATAACCTTAATTGAACCGTGTTGAATTATTTATTCCTGCCACTGCCAGAGGGTCACAGACATGGCTTTCTTTGCCGAGGATGTTCATCTTTTAGCTAGGTAACTTCTTCCACCACTGTTGTGGGATCCCATATTTTCTGTATTCTCTTTAACAAGTTAGTTGCTTGCATACAGTGCAAGTGTAAATGGTCGTGTTTATGTGTGGAAGATTAATGAAGGTCCTGATGAAGAAGACAAGCAGCAAATTACTGGGCGAATTGTCACTGCCATTCAAATTACTGGAGAAGGAGAGTCTGTTCATCCCCGAGTTTGTTGGCATTGCCATAAACAAGTATTTCACCATCAACGACATGTTTTTGGTCATTTGACCCTATTTTTATCTCTTGGTGTTGATTTGATGGGTAATCTTGTTTTCTCTAACAGGAAGTTCTTACTGTTGGGATTGGTATGCACATTTTGAAGATTGATACTACAAAGGTAGGAAAAGGAGGAAAAATCTCAGCGGATGAACCTCTAAAATTCACCATTGATAATTTGATTGATGGCATCCAACTTGTTGGTAGTCATGATGGGGAAGTGACTGACTTGTCTATGTGTCAGTGGATGACCACCCGTTTGGTATCTGCTTCAGTAGATGGCACGGTTTGTTATATATTTCTTTAACTTTGCCCTACAGCTGGTGTGATTTCTAGTTTTCTCGCTAATAGCAGGGAGCAAGTTATTGCCTGATCATATTTCCTTTTGTTCTGCATTTATTTGGCTGAGGGCTGATATACTCATTCAAAGTGAGCTGTAGAATCAATGAAATTAGTTTACTTCTCTCCCTTGCACATACAATTGTAAAAAGTAAGTTATCAAAGGTTGAGTTCCAGGAAAAGATCAGTAGGATTTGAAATAATGTTTGCAAAAGAACAAGAAAGTATTAACAAATTACCTCGAGATTTTCCTGTGTGTCTGCATTGTAATATAACCTTATTGATTTTTCCAGCGAAGAAATATATTCAAACTTGTTATCGTAGAGATTGTAAGAGAAAATGGAGTTGGATGATAAATCTTAACAAGGAACAAGAAGTGAACTATACAAGTTACCTCCTCCGGAGAAGCAGATCTTTTAATTGTATCAGACTCGTGAAGGCATCAATTAGAATAAAAGACGAGCATTCAATAATATTTCACGAAGGAGTAGCACTTTTTACCTCTTTTATAAATTTTTAAGCTCTTGTTCAGGTTTGAAGGTGGGTACTATTGTTTCTTCCCTTGGAGTACTGTAGTAAGGGACTGGTTAGTTTGATTGATCTGTATGTTTTAATTAATATCTGTGATGTCAGTTTGATGATATGGATGCTACACATTAAAAACAAATTACTAAATGTTCCAACACTTGACAAAGGCCAGTCATATATCTAATGACATGGACTTAGTTGCGCATATCAATTGCATCTGGTTGCTATCTTGCAGTCCACTTGATCCTGTGAATATTATATAATTTCAAGTTGCAAGGACTTGGAATTTAATGATTATAATTGTTTTCTTTTCCAAAGGAACGTTTTGTTGTTTCCTTTAGAACTTGAATGTATTCCAGTGAGCACTTTGTTTTCATCGTAGTTTTTATTCTGTGTGTCTGTATTACATGGACTTGATTGTCTGTTTTAACTTTTGAATGAATTCATCATTTAAACTAGCGAATGGGTACGCACATTGTGTGCGTAACATATTACATAAATATTATGTGTTGCACATATTTCTTTCTCAAGATTAGTTATGATATTTACAAAATTAAATATGACATGAGATTTAGTATGGTGAATTTTTTATAACCATGAAATATGAAAATTTAACAACACTATATAACGTGAAATAAAAATATAAACAAATAGTAATTTAATAAATAAAACACAATCATTTTTTTTGAAAGAGTTAATTGAAGAACTAAGTTATATACATTTTATCAAATATGTGGGGGTGGTTTTGGAATTAAAAAAGGCTTCACCAAAAGTTAGTTGAGTATTAGAGTCTCTCCTTTAACTAATAGTATAGATGATGGTTGTAAGTTTATTGAACCACATCATAAAGGTCGCTAATTAGGGCATTGATCGTAGATAACTTGTTATTACATTTTTTGTGGGCACCTCCAAAAGCAAAATAAAATTTTCAATTTAATATATATGAGTAGTGGGTAGATCAGCAGGGAAAATTTTGTATGTATTAAATCTAGCAATTTTTGCAGCGACACGAGTATGTACCAACTAATTAAAATGTAATTGTGTCCATAGGGTCTGGATCAACTGCATTGAAATGCTATGGTAAAATCGAAGAATATGAGGCAAGCATAGTTATTTTAGAAAGAAAAGATTCCGATGTTGTATGGTGAAGTACCTAAATCCAACATAAAATGGCTAGGCCCTTAGTGATGCACGTGAAGTAAGGGTGTTGTGAAGGAAAAAATTTCTGATTCCGAATGCTGTTTGTGGATTGTTGCTGACGGTCAGGATGCCTCCAATTCTAAATCACTGAAGTCTGAATACCCAAATATAACGCGTACTTACGTTTATTTGGTGCATGGTGATTGTGCTATCTCGTATGAAGTTTCCGGGGTTGAGGACTCGTCACTTTTTTTCTTTTGCAGATTAAAATTTGGGAAGATCGAAATCCATTACCAATAGCAGTTCTCCAGCCTCATGGTGGACAACCTGTTAATTCTGTCACATTTTTGGCCGCTCCTCATCGTCCAGACCATATAATACTCATGACTGGGGTAAACGCAAATAGAGATTCATTTAGTTTAAATCAGAAAGTTATCTTTGTTAATGGTCTCAGTAACACCACTTGCATCAAATATTACTTTTTAATTCTTGCTTTGCTTATGGTTTTATTTGTTATATCGCTTCACTCAGCTTTTAAAGGATATGTTCAGGGACCTCTGAATCGGGAAGTGAAGATATGGGTATCAGCAAGTGAGGAAGGTTGGTTACTTCCTATTGATGCTGAATCATGGCGCTGCACGCAGACATTGGAATTAAAGAGTTCAGAAGCTCGAATAGAAGAAGCTTTCTTCAATCAAGTGATAGCCTTGTCACAAGTTGGTCTTCTTATATTGGCAAATGCCAAAAGGAATGCTATATATGTTGTGCATCTGGAATACGGTCCTAATCCCGCTGCAACATGCATGGATTACATAGCTGAATTTACGGTCACAATGCGAATACTGAGTTTCACAGGTACAAGCGAGTCGCTACCTAATGGGGAGCAAGTTGTTCAGGTATATTGTGTCCAGACCCAGGCTATTCAGCAGTATGCGTTGGACTTGTCACAGTGTCTGCCACCTGCAATAGGAAATTTAGTGTATGAGAAGTCAGAATCTAATGTTTCGCGTGAAGCTTCTATTATAGAAGGACAAATTGATTTGGAGTCTTCTGGCATTAAAGCAACAGGGGTATCGATAACTAGTTCAGCACACTCATCATCCATACATGATAGTGGCTTGGAGAATAAACCTACTGTGAGATACCCCGTTGACCCTGTTTCTGCCGAGTCACCCAGCCTTCAGGAGTTTGCTCCCTCAAGTACTGAAAGCAAACCAATGCCTTCACCTGTAAATGCTAGTGATGGTAATCTTTCCTCTGTTGCTTCACCTTCTCTACCTTTGAGCCCCAGGCTGTCCAGAACACTTTCTGGTTTTAGAAATCCAACGAGCAGCTTGGAGCATGGTGTTTTGAGTACTGATCGGGGTGTAGAGCCTAAAATTGTTGAATATACAGTTGACAGACAAATGGACACCATTCATAGTAACTTGTCTGACGTTGCTTCATTGGACGGTGATTCAAGAAACTATGATAATAAGCATTCTCAAGACGATATCCCCTTGGCATTCAATCATCCCACAAATTTCAGACACCCCACTCATTTGATTACTCCTTCTGAGATTTTGATGGCCAATTCATCCTCTGAGGTGATGCACAAAACAGAGGCCCAAAGCGAGGTTGAACTAAAAATTCAAGATGTGTTAATGAGCAATGATACAAGGAATTCTGTTGTAGAGGTAAAGGTTGTGGGCGAAACAAAATTTAATCAAAATATTGACGATGAATCTCAAGAAGAACTTCAGACTTTTCTGTCGGAAAAGCGGGAAAATATCTTTTGCTCTCAAGCATCCGAACTAGGGGTTGAGATGGCCCGAGAATGCCGTGGCATATCACCTGAAACTTATATAGTAGAGGAAGATCGGCAGTTTGATGGAACTTGTGGAACTGAAACAGTTGCCCAACCTTCAACTGTAAAAGAAGAAATTCACGACTCCGGAAAGGATGGTCCCAGCAGTGTCATTGAGTCATCAATTCCTGTGCTGGCTCCACAACCTACACCCAATGCCAAAGGGAAGAAGCAGAAGGGAAAGAGTGCTCAGGGATCTGGCCCATCTTCACCCTTACCAAGTGCTTTCGATTCGGCAGATTCTTCTAATGAACCAGGCATCAGCTATAGCACTCCTGTAGAATCACAAATTTATTCCATGCAAGAGATCTTGCATAAGGTAATTCTGAGCCTTTTAATATTAATATTAATATTATTTACTGTTGGACAAAAGATCTTTAAAAAGACGTTATATATGTTATATGTCTTCATTCTTTAAACTCAGTCATCAGATATTATATGACTTAAGTTCTCTAAGTCTAAAAGATGTCAGTTTTCTCAAAATGTCGTCACTCATTTGAGTTATATTGGTTAATTTGAAAGGTTCTTGGATGTATTACTTTTATTTTAATGTTGTTCTCATACAAGGTCATTGTTAAATGCTATCGAGTGCTTGAATGTTGCTCATTTTTGGTCGTTTTTGCTCTCCAAGTAATGGTAGTTTTATTGGTGATTTTTTTCATAGGAATAATCCTAAATGCTGGTCCAAATTTTTTAATGCATCAGGTAGAGGCTAACCAATTTATCAATGGCAATCAAGTGCAAATTGTTGACGGCGTCTGATTTATGTGTCAACATTTTGATCTAACCCTTTACGGCTTATATATTTTCAGCTTGTAGCTCTGCAAAAAGACATGCAGAAGCAGATGACAACAATGATTGCTGCCCAAGTTACCAAAGAAGGCAAAAGACTTGAGGCATCATTGGGACGAAACATGGAGAAAGCTGTAAAAGCCAATTCTGATGCTTTATGGGCTCGCTTGCAAGAAGATAATGCAAAACAGGAAAAGGCGTCTCGAGAGCCAGCACAACAAGTAACAAATATGATAAGCAGTTTCTTAAACAAAGACTTGCCTTCATTGATAGATAAAACTGTGAAACGAGAAGTTTCTTCACATGGGCAATCTGTGGCTCGGGCTATCATTCCCACAATTGAGAAAGCAATATCCACTTCTATTGCTGAGAGCTTCCAGGTTAAATTTCGACTTTTCTTCACGTGTTAAAGTTTGTTATCATGGTTTAGTTATTTCTGAATCATGCATTATTTATGTGATCAGAAAGGGGTGGGTGATAAAGCTGTTAATCAACTGGAAAAATCAGTCAACTTCAAGCTTGAAGCTGTAGTTGCTAGGCAAATTCAATCTCAATTTCAAACTTCTGGCAAGCAAGCTCTTCAGGTACAAATCAAGAGAATAAGTTTTACTATTATTTTATTGTTCTTTGAGCTCTATTCTTTGTTTACAAAAATTGAGATGGATTATTTACGAAATGGCATAGGCCTGTATCTCTATTTTTATGTAGTTTTCTGCCTCGTTAAGTCTAATTCATATTGGTTTAAAATGCAGGAAACACTGAAATCGAGTTTGGAAGTTTCTGTGATTCCTGCGTTTGAAATGTCATGCAGGGCAATGTTTGAGCAGGTCGATTCCGCGTTTCAAAAAGGAATGGTTGAACATACTGCAGCAGCTCAGCAGCAGTTTGAGGCTTCACATTCATCACTTGCACTTGTTTTGAGGGTATTTATATTTTGCAATACTATGCTAATGTTTCTAAATATGCACGCTATGTCTAATAGTATCTTCTTGGTATCTACCTGCCCCAATAATTTTTGTTATTTTCTTTAGGATGCTATAACTTCCGTGTCATCAATGTCTCAAACTTTGAGCAACGAGTTGCTTGAGGGTCAAAGAAAATTGGTAGCTCTTGCTGTTGCAGGAGCAAATTCTAAAGCAGCAAATCCTTTGACTGATCAGCTGAGTAATGGTCCTTTGGGTAGTCTACACGAGAAGGTTTCTCCGTTTTCCCCTAATTTTTAACTACTTGGTGCTTTCAGACCTATTTATTCTGAATGCTATTTTTTAGCTCGAGGTTGATCCAACAAAAGAGCTTACTAGATTGGTAGCTGAGCGGAAATATGAGGAGGCTTTCATTGCTGCCTTGCATAGGAATGATGTTACTGTTGTATCATGGTTATGTTCTCATGTATGCTCTACTCTTTTTCCTCTCTTTTTAATTAGAATATCAGAAAGGCGTACACACACCATTTTCTTCACATACATGTATTTATTGCCATGGTTTTTTTTTTAAAAAAAATCGGAATCCTCATTTTTTTCCTTTCCATACCATTCTTCGTATTCAGGTTGATTTGCTTGCGATTTTGGCCATGAATCCGCTACCATTGAGCCAAGGGGTACTCCTCTCTCTTCTACAGCAATTGGCCTGTGATATCAGCAAGGAAACCCCTCGAAAACTAACTTGGATGAGGGAGGTTCTAAGTGCTATAAATCCTGCCGACCCAGTGATTATGGTGCACGTACGGCCCATCTTCGAGCAAGTATATCAAATAATGAATCACCATCACAGCATTCCAACCACTGCCGGTTCCGAACTTTCCAACATTCGCTTGATCATGCACGTAATCAATTCCATGCTTATGGGCTCCAAATGATTCCAAAGCTACTCCGCATATTTCAAGGAATTATAAAGTCGTGTGGGGATTTTGGAAGGTTTGTATTCTAGGTTACTCGGTCAGAAGATTAGAATTTAAAATAACGTATCTTTTCCCGACCCTTAAATATGTGCAGAAATTTGTTTGTATTTCCGTTTTCAGTGATTTGAAGAACATGTTTGTTTATACGCAATTTTGTGCTTGTACGCACTTGTTCGACTGAGAGTTTGTGTTCTTCTTGGTTTCTTTGATAATATTATCATCGGTCTTGTGGACTTCGATCAACAATGCTTTGCCCCCTTTGGAAATCGATTTATTTCATGTAAAATTAGTTATTTGTTATATGGCTGGATATTCTAATTGTTATGCGTGGCTGTATTTACGTGAGTACGTGCATTCACTTTTTTTGCTTTCAGTTTTGTTGGTGGTGAATCAGTTGGGTGCCAATTACTCGAGCTCGGCTCAGGTCGAGTGTATGACTACCCTGTCGATATTAGACTAGGGTTTGGTTTCAAGCATCCAGTTCTAAGTTGCTGTTCCATTGTCTAGATTCTTGCTGATTTTTACGAGAGTGATTGCTTCCGCTAAATTAGACTTGATCTTGATTGATAGGCACTCAGCTTACTTTCCTGTCTGCCCAACAGAGAAAGGCATGAGCTTTTCGTTTTGACCTTTTCCCAAAACAACTTCCTTAGGCAACTGGTACGCCAATTACCAATACAACATTTCAAAATGGCGTTTTATTTCGTAAATAAATGAAATGACACATAAAAAAAAAAAAGGGAGAGAGAGAGCATTTGAAAATATTTGGAAAAAATTCATTCGATTTTCAAGAAAATTATTGGTTTCCGCATTTTAGTGTGTGCTGACATGGGACATAGTATTACTTCGGGACAATCATTGATATCATCCACTACTTGTTACTGTTGAATAGAATACAATGGGTTTAATAATTCACCTTCAAAACATTTAAATTTAGTCCCTAATTTGAAGACACTAGTAAATTAAATTGCGTTTCGTGTGAGACACAAGGTGGTAAGATTGATTCTATAAAGAGAATGAAAATTAGATAGTTTTATATGTTTATTTGGCAAAGCGCAAGATTCATTGTCCATTGAGAGGTTTGAATATTGAAAAATATTATATTCATTCTAAGTTTTCAATTTCAAAAAGTATAATTAATTCTTCTCTGCTTGATTTATACCTTTTGGCCTAAGTTTATTTTGTTGTTTTGTTTAAGTTCTTCAACTTTCTATTAAAATGACAATTTTCTCATCATATTCAATCGCAATGGTCTCTTCTTTGGAAGATGACTGACTGGCTTTGTATTTTTTCCTCGTGGTGTTGCCATCTGTATGCATTTGTGCTCTTCTTATCATCATTTTGTATTTCACCGAGTATTTCTTTTCTTTATATCTATATGTTTCTCTTGAACTGTTCTAGTTTCTCAAAACCATCCCCAATTATTGATATTATTTCATTCTTGTCCGAATCAAATTTGTTTAATATGAAAAGAAACTTGTGATATTTGTTTGGGTGATAAAATATATTTCCTTGCTCTACAACACTTTGTTGTTGCAATATAAAATAAATAATTACTGGAAATATCTTAAGATTATTACAATAATATTGAAATGAATATTTTAAATTACCTTAGTTTGCATTTCGATGTATTTCTTAACATAACAACCAATAAATACTGCAAAAAACTTTTTCGAACAATGTCATTCTTTCTGTTTCATTTTGATCTTGGATTATTATTGTTTTGCGGTACATGGAAAATCACTTGTGAGAATGCATACACAATAATTAAATGTAACTGAATAAGTGTCTATAATTGAGCATAGTTAAGTACCTTGGTATGAATTTAACATTGAGCTTTGCACAATTCGTACAATTAAACCCACCAGTAGTATTAGTAACTCCTCTGTGACAATTATTGCTAGACTTGTACCACGAGGATGATTTGTTTTCAATTTCTTTGATACTTGCTTTGATACAATAATACTTGTTCTATATGTAATATTCGACAAAAACTTGTGTTAGACGATCTCACAGGTCGTATTTTGTGAGACGGATCTCTTATTTGAGTCATCCATGAAAAAGTATTACTTTTTATGCTAAGAGTATTACTTTTTATTGTGAATATTGATAGAGTTGACACATCTCACACATAAAGATTCGTGAGACCGTCTCACAATAGACCTATTCGTAATATTTTAATATTGTAAACGATGCTTATATCCGTATGTTATTCTAAAGTCATATAACTACATATAACATAACTATTTTAATTAACGATAGTTGCTTTGTTCCACAATTGAAATTTAAATCTTTCAACTGTCGCAGACTTGGTTGGTTAAACTCGTAAAAAACACGAACAATATAAATTTAACTTTAAAATATTAATTAAAAAACACAAATTAAACTCAATAAACTAAGTTAACTAATAAAATACGTAAAATAAAATACAAGAAAAATATGGACAAAACTACAATAAATGAAACATCAATTCTGCATCTGTTAACACAATTACCACAACAAAAATCTATTTTTTTATTTATTTAATCTATTTCAGGAACGAAACATGAGAGGATACTGCAATTTTGAATCAGACAGATTTCAAAAATAAAAGTCAATTCAACCTAGATGCACAAAATTACATACAAAAGCAATTCAACTCACCTTTAAAATTTATTTTAATATCTATACTATTTATACTATATGATAAAGGTTGAAATCTTTAGAGTAACTAATTTTTAATGTAATGATCTGTTTTATTAATTATATATATTAATAAAGTGTTAAAAAAATTAATGCAAGTCACATGTAGTTTAACGGATAAATAATTTGTTTCTTAGCCATGAATGTGTAAGTTCAATTCTTACTTTCTATTTATTTTTTAGTTCATATATTAAAATTACAGTGTATAGTTCATATATTAAAATTACACTCTAATCATATACTATTTATTATAATTATATTTTGATATTTATTTAAATATAAATCAAATAAATTAAATATATAGTATATTAGAAATATGCCTGTCCGTATGTGTTCCCTTCAACTGAAAGTGATGCTTTCCCCTTCGCCTCTTGCTCTACCATAGAAATTCAGCGCAATTATCCGATTATATGCCCATGTCGAGATTTACGGAAATTTATACAATCTCTATCCCAAAAACAGTGAATCCTCTCAATTTCAATAACGCAGGAGGACAAAAATGGCGATTTGTTCACCACCCGACTTAATTCTTGCTGATGGAAATCTGAGCGTTTCCCACAACTGCATTCTAACTGATGTTCACGACAACATTTTCCTGACTCCAACAAAACAAAATGAGGGTGCTTTCATTGGCGTTAAGTCTGATCAGAGTGGTAGCATTGTAGTTTTTCCAGTTGGAAAACTCAAGTACGAGACTTCACTTACATTATTCTAAAAGATTATCAAGCTTACATCGTTTTGTGCTGATTTTGTTTTTGTTGATTATGTAACTAAAAGGGTTGGTCGTTTTTATGGCAGTGGAAAGATTAATGGTGTTAAATTTGCAGGGGATTGAGATTTTTGAGTCTTTATAGATTCAAGTTATGGTGGATGACGCAATCTATGGGTACGTGTGGCCACGATATCCCATACGAGACACAGTTTTTACTGATTGAGGTGCCCGACAGTTTTCAAGTTGGCGGAGAAAATAAAGATGGGGAAGAACGAACAGGATCAGTAATTTACACTGTTCTCTTGCCGATTCTTGAAGGGGATTTCAGGGCTGTGCTTCAGGGAAATGCAAACGATGAACTGGAAATTTGCTTGGAAAGTGGTATCAGAAAGTTTTATTATTAATTTTTCAATGGTTGTGTTTAAGTATGCATTTTTTTAATCTGAACTTGAGATTTTTGTTGTTGTTGGGGAATTGGAATTTCGCAGGTGATCCTTCTGTGCAAGAATTTGAAGGCAGGCGCTTGGTTTATGTGGCAGCTGGAATGGATCCGTACAGGGTTATCCAAGATTCAATCAAGTATGACCGTTTAAGTTCATAATTGCTTTTCTAATATTAATTTTGATCTTTCCGTTTATGTTGAGTATAATCACACCCTGTCAACATAGGCCTATGATCGTGTCGTATGAGGTCCACACGAATTCACAAGTTTACTTCTTGCTTGGTGTAATACTTACTTGTAGCAGCAGAATTTGAATATCACTTGATAGCAATGAAAGGCTTTTCCACTTTGGCAGCGTAAAAATTGTTCAGTTGCATTTCATTTCATAATGTGAGTTTAATCCATAAATATTATGAGATATTTGAGATTTAAACAGGTTTCTGGAAACTCATTTGCAGACGTTCTGCCACCGTCATAGTAAGGAGGTATTATCACTATAGGCATCACTTTAAACATCCATGGTTTGAATTCATCACTAGTTTCCCCCACTCATAAATTTGGTCTTCATCTTAGTTCAGATGCCTGATATGTTGAACTGGTTCGGATGGTGCACGTGGGATGCTTTTTATACGGATGTTAATGCCGAGGGAGTTAAGGAAGGAATAAATAGGTCTCCTTTCACCTAACTCTTAAGATAATTTCATTAATATTTAAAGTATTTAAAATATAACATCATCTGTATAAATACCGTGTTTTTTTTATTTTTCATTTTAGTCTGGTGAAAGGTGGAGCTCCTCCTAAATTTATAATCATAGATGACGGATGGCAATCGGTTGGTATGGATCCTACCAGCATTGAAGCCAAATTTGATGACACTGCCAAGTGAATAAAACTCTACCAATATGCTTTTTGGGGCACTATTTGTCTATTGATTTACATACTTATACCATAATTCTTGTTATATGTTTCCATTCCAGTTTTGCAAATCGATTAACTGATATTAGAGAGAATCATAAATTTCAAAAGGACAATGAAAGGGGCGACACAGATGGAGATTCGTGAATGGGATTTCGCCAAATTATTACTGAGATCAAGGACCAATACAGTTTGAAGTAAACCATTGTGCTTAAATTTCAAATAGATTCTCCATTACTCTTTCTGGCTATGACACCTCAACAAATTTTCCTGAGTTTTTTTGTAGGCATGTTTATATGTGGCACGCAATAGTAGGGTACTGGGGTGGTGTCAAACCCAGTGTTCCCAAAATGGAACAGTACAAACCCAAAATAGTAAGTGCTGTTCCATCTTCTGGAGTCGAGGCCAATGGCATCTGTTTTGTTTTGAAGAGCATAATGTCAAACAAGGTTGGACTTGTTAACCCTGAGAAAGCACACGCGTTCTATAACGATCTGCACTCTTATCTTGCTTCTGCTGGGGTTAACGGGGTTAAAGTTGATAATCAAAGTATACTCGAAACCCTTGGGGCCGGCTTTGGTGGAAGAGTGAAACTTTCTCGAAAATACCACGAAGCGCTAGAAGCATCGATCTCCAGAAACTTTGAAAATAATGGGATTATTTCTTGCATGAGCCATAGTACCGATGCATTGTACAGGTAGAAATCTCCATTTTCGCCACATTTGGGGTTTAATTTTTTATGTGTAAATTTGATTCCCACAGTGCGAAGAAAGCTGCTGTTATTAGAGCATCAGATGATTTTTTTCCTAGAGATCCTGCATCTCACACAATCCACGTTGCCTCGGTTGCTTACAACACTATCTTTATTGGAGAGTTTATGGTACCTGATTGGGACATGTTTCATGTGAGAATTCCATCTTTTTCCAATAAACTTTTGAAATGTTTGATTTTAATCATTTTTCACTTTATATGATTTTTTAGAGCCTGCATTCCATGGCTGAATACCATGGAGCAGCTCGTGCTGTTGGAGGCTGTGCGATCTATGTGAGGTAATGTTTAGTTTAATATTCTCTTATGTTATACGTGTCACAACACACTCAGTTTCAAGCCAAAATATAAATGTGTATGTCTTGATTCACAGCGACAAGCCTGGGAACCATGATTTTGATGTTTTAAAGAAGCTTGTACTGCCCAATGGTTCAACATTGAGGGCCAAACTTCCCGGAAGACCAACAATAGATTGTCTATTTACCGATCCTACCAGAGATGGAAGAAGGTATAACTGTGAAAAATATATATTACGCTCGAAACATCTGCCTTGGTCTTACTAGATAAGAATATTCATGTCTTGATAATTTGTTGCAGTCTTCTAAAAATTTGGAATATGAATGATTTTACTGGAGTTCTTGGAGTTTTCAACTGTCAAGGGGCTTCTTGGTGTCGGGATAGTAGAAAAAATTTGATTCACGACAAAGAGCCTGAAATGATCGCAGGTATTATTCAAGCGAAAGATATACGGTACATAACCAGCATAGCTGAAAATGAATGGAATGGAGATTGTATTATGTATTCCCACAGAAGGGGTATGTTCTCTCAGCATCTCATTTTAGTATTCACAATGATACATCTGGCATCTGATGTTTTGGCTCACAAATTTTATATATGACAAAAAAATGGTTCCATTTTGGTAAAATTGGAATCTTGCCAATGACCATTGCAGGTAAACTGGTGTATGTACCGACAAATATGACTCTCCCCATCAAACTGAAAGCTCGAGAATATGAGGTATTCACAGTTGTTCCTGTCAAGATAATGTCCAGTGGCGCAGCATTTGCACCGATAGGTCTGATCAAGATGTTCAATTCCGGCGGAGCATTAAAAGAACTAAAGTATGAATCCAAGAAAACTGGAAATGTCGAAATGAGAATCCATGGGTGTGGCGTATTCGGGGCATATTCATCTGTTAAACCGATAAGGGTAGTGATTGACATGAATGAAGTCAAGCTTGATTATGAAGAGAAATCTGGATTGGTCACTTTTACTTATCCGGAAGGTATGAACCATGAGAACCTAACATTTGAACTTTGAACACAGCTCAAAAACCCAATTATTCTGATATGGATTCTCGATTCTTGAATTTCCAAGCCACCAAATTCAGTTCTATACTACTAACTGTATTTTGTGTTGTTCATGGAATAAGATGTATATTTTGGCCAAATAATTTTTTTTTTTGAAAATTAATTAAAATTATTTTTAAAACTATATGCAATATACACGTTAAAACGACAAGTTTGAGAAAAAAAATTTGTTTTTCGATGGAATCTTTAGTAGGTGAGATCTAAATCAGAAGTGTACAAATATAACTAAGAACGTGATTACATTTAAACTTACTACGCAATGAAATCTGCATGGTTGAAAAACTCAAACAAATATTATAAGATATTGATAATCATATTATTACATGCAATCAAATTTTCAGCCACATTTTGGATGTGGTTTCTGTTATATTCATCAAATCTTGGCCAGCTTTAAGGACTATGAAGGTGTAATTGGTTTTAGATATGGAGCAGATATTTTGTGCAACAATATTCTATTATCGTAAGACATGTCAATTTAGTCAATACATACAATGAAAAATAATATTTTTTATATAAAATAATAATTTTTAGTCAAATCGAGATATATCATGTAGTAACTTTTGAAATATAAAGTAATATTTTTCTCTCAAATTAATATATATCACACAATATTTCTTCATAACTTAACTAACAAACCTATACGTTTACAATAAAAAAAATAATAATATAATAATTTTTATAGATCTTGTTGGGTCGAAGATCCGTATCAATAAGTATGCCGTGAGACTTTTGTGTTAGATTTGTACATGAATACCTACCAAAGTAAAAAGATTAATATTGAACATCACATAAATTTAAAACACAAAATGTTAGGTGTTGCTTCAACACGAGGAAGAGACAAAACTCGTGATGTATTGTTTGGAGGAATATTCAGATAAATGTGCATGTCACGTAGTACAAATGTTGTTGTTCGTAAGTTGTGCAATTTGCATGTGAGATTTCTTGTCTCTTTCGACACACAAGAATAACATGTTACAAAAATCTGGGATGAATCTTTCAAGATATATTAACTTTGCTAGGCTTAATTTATTCATATTTAAGCTTAATAGAAAGCTTTGTCAAGGCGAAAATTAATTTAATGAACAATAATATCAATTATTATTAGAATATATTTTTATTAAAGTTATTTAATTTCTAGAAATAACAAAATGCATATTCATAAATATAAATAAGAAAGCATTTAATTACACATTACGATCTTTTTTTTCTCTTTTTCAATTTTTTTTAATTTTACAATTGACACGTGGGTATAACAAACTTTTATTAGATACAACATGTGCGTCACAACGTTTTCATCAAATTAAAATTACCTAAAAAAACATGAACGTCACCAAATGGGGTTTGTTCGACCTTATTCATGCCAACACTGTTTGTATGAGTCAAGATCTTAACATGTGTTATTTTTTGACATATATCAAGATTTTGTTCGGGTTTTGGATCCGAGCACGACCTTGACATATGTAAAAAAAAAAAAAAAAAAGACATATATCAATATATCAGCATTTGCAAGTAGTTTTTGCACGGATAAGATCAAATTTTTCAACCGAAATGGGTAGGTTGATCTTTCAATTGTAGGATGATTTGGATCCGACGTGTTTTGGCCGAATAATTGACGGCCTGATTATTTTCTCCGCTAATTAATTTATTATTTTCGACCACCAAATTAATGCGGTTTCCCATTTACACGTCATAATCTACTCAGCACCAAATCAATACGCGCATGCTTGCTTTCTAGTTGTTAGAATGAAATTCAAACAATTTGGAGGATGAAAGTCAAATTTAATTTTTATTTATTTTGTGGCATTTTATGAGGTCAAATGATCCTTTTTCTTTTTATTTTTTCAGAGTCTTACCTTGTTACTTACAAAATTAGGTCATGGAGTTTCATAACTCTAGATTTTGTTGTTTTTTTAATTTAATTAAAATTTCTTCAAATGAGAATATGATATTTTGGTAAATAAATTTTAAAAAATTTATACACGTTGTCTTCAATATTTTTGTCTCAAAGTATATAAAAGCTTTTTGAAAAAAGAAAAAGAAAAAAAGTATATTACATTTGGATGGATGAATTTCAAATATGTTTTCGCTATTTTACAGAACCAAGACCATAAACTTCAAATACATCTCTGACATGTTGATGTAGTTTTTAATGTTAATTATGATAAATTTTAAATTCATCCAATAATGATGTTATTTAAAATTCATCCTACTTTTGTGTAATTAATGTGTTCATTTAAAATATATTATATTTTTTGTGTAATCAATATGAAAATAAGAAATATATGATTTTAAAATTTGATCTATTGTATCATTATTGATGCTAAAACTATAACTGAAATTCATCGATTTCAAATTAATATCCCCAAATGAAAGTTTAAATTAAATAATAGGAATTCTTATTATTCAAATATATATTACTAAAAAGTAGGGGGGAAAAGTGAAAATTGTTTGTGTGGCCGACGTGGGTGGTGTCGTAAGACTCGTGCGTGCAACTGTTTTATCCATCTTCCAGCTTTGAAACAGCCCTACTCGCTAACCATCGATTATGTCACGAAAACTGATATGATTTGTAATAATTAGCAGAGTATTCAATTTACACATACCAACTACTCTTTCATTTTTCTTATCTTATTGTTGTAATCTTAAACAAGCAAATGCATGAAACCCACCAAAAATTTCAGGCTGGAGGGCATTGATAGTTGATACCTCCCCCCAAATTTGACCATTTGATTCAAAAAATCTGACCCAAATGAAGCTTTGTCAATGTCAGTGGCTGTCCAAATTTATATATATATATATATATATATATATATAATCTCGTAAGTATTTAGAAAATGATGACCACATGACAACACAGGGATCACGAGGCTTGTCTCTTTTTTTAGCTATAAATACCCCATCAAATGCAGCCCGTATTCATTCCCATTTCTGGTTTGGCCGTATTGTTTGTCATCTCTCTATTTCATTCATTGGACTCTTGGGTTTTTTCTTCTCTTCTTAGTTTTCGGGTTCTTGATTGATTTTATCGTCGTACTCGTAGGTGTCCTTTGAAGAGAAAAAAAATGACAGTGGGAGCTGGGATTGGCGTGAGTGATGGGAGGTTGAGTGTGTTCGGGGAGAAGATTTTGAGTGATGTTCATGAAAACATAATTGTAACTCCCGCAAGTGGTGCAACCTTGACTAATGGAGCTTTCCTTGGTGTTCATTCTGATCAGATTGGCAGCCGACGGGTTTTCCCTGTTGGGAAACTCCTGTAATTTTCTTGTTTTTTTAAAAAAAGAAAAGTTATTGCAAATTTACGATGTTTTCTTAGCTTGATTTATGAAGTGTTGATGGAATACAGATCAGCATTACTGAACTATGTCCATGAACATTTCCAGGGATTTACGGTTCATGTGTGTTTTTCGATTCAAATTATGGTGGATGACGCAGAGGATGGGGAATAATGGCAAAGATATACCTTTCGAAACGCAATTCTTGATTGTGGAAGGACGAGATGGCTCAAACTTTGGAGCAGAAAGTAGCGAACAGCCATCGTTATATGTAGTATTCTTGCCCATTTTGGAGGGAGATTTTAGAGCTGTTCTGCAGGGAAATGAAAATAATGAGTTAGAGATATGCTTGGAAAGTGGTATGAACGAAATCTGCGTCCTCTTTTTTTTAACATCTTGGAACATGTTTTGTTTGCGGGAGATTTGATAAATAGTAACTTGCAGGCGATCCTGCTGTGCAAGAATTCGACGGGAGCCATTTAGTTTTCGTTGCAGCTGGATCTGATCCGTTTGATGTCATCACAAATGCAGTCAAGTATGTTATGTTCTGAATCCTTGTGATTGGTTGTTTATGACTTCAAAGATTGCTCATTTTTCAAGAAGTAATGAATCAAGCATATAATGTTTCTAAAGTTGATGACTCGTCAGCTAAAATCGTGTAAAATTGTATTAGAGATCATCTTCTTTTTCATGCTAGCTTAGTCTTTTTAACGAGGTGTTGCAAGATGGGGCGACTAGTTTATGAATTAAGAACATATTTCTCGATTTATACAGGACCGTGGAGGGACATTTGCAGACTTTCTGTCACCGTGAGAGAAAGAAGGTGGACTTTTTCATATTCCCAATCTTCATTTCCACTTCAATTTCTCTACGAAAAGCTTTAAACTTGTTAAATTCTAATCTGATTTGTTATTGTGGTTCAGATGCCGGATATGTTGAACTGGTTTGGATGGTGTACGTGGGACGCTTTCTACACAGATGTTACTGCTGAAGGAGTGAAACACGGATTGGAAAGGTATCATATGTTACGAATGAACCTTGATGGAATATAGGCAGGAACGTCGAAGAAATGAATTTTAAAGACATATTATACCTTATTGCAGTTTGGAGAAAGGCGGGATACCCCCAAAGTTTGTAATCATCGACGATGGATGGCAATCAGTCGGCATGGATCCAACTAGCGACGGGAAGAAAGGCGACAACTCAGCCAAGTGAGCCCTGCCATCCTTTCATTGTTCATCGTTGCTTCTTGTTTTAGAGCTCCTTTCTTGCTAATTGTTGAGTTACGTATTTCTCATTTCCAGCTTCGCAAACCGGTTGACTAACATCAAAGAGAACCACAAATTTCAAAGGGATGGCAAAGAGGGTGAAAGGGTTGAGGATCCAGCTATGGGTATCCGGCACATTGTTTCCGAAATTAAGGAACAAAAATCAGTGAAGTATGATATCCCACATTTCGATGTACTTTTACGAGAGTGTGAGCAAACACTTACGCTATCTTTATCGGCCGTGTAGGTATGTTTATGTCTGGCACGCGTTGGCAGGGTATTGGGGTGGAGTCAGACCGAGCCAAAGTGGAATGGAACATTATGAATCCAAGATTACTTACCCGGTCTCCTCTCCCGGGGTTCAATCAAATGAACCTTGTGATGCTTTAAATAGCATTGCCAAGAATGGTCTCGGTCTTGTTAATCCTGAGAAAGTCTTTCATTTCTACAATGAGCTTCACTCGTACCTTGCATCAGCTAATGTTGACGGGGTTAAGGTGGATGTACAGAACATCCTGGAAACCCTTGGAGCTGGCAATGGTGGAAGGGTGAAACTCGCAAGAAAATACCACCAAGCGTTGGAGGCGTCGATCTCCAGAAATTTTCCTGATAATGGGATTATTTCTTGCATGAGTCACAACACGGATGGATTATACAGGTGATAATCACACCAATACTTTATTTCAAACATCATACATGAATACTGATACTGATAAAACAGTACATTGATTTCACAGTGCAAAACGAACGGCTGTCATAAGAGCATCAGATGATTTTTGGCCAAGAGATCCAGCATCTCATACCATTCACATTGCATCTGTTGCTTATAACACCATTTTTCTGGGGGAATTCATGCAACCAGATTGGGATATGTTTCATGTAAGAAGATGGCCTAATAAACCTCTTGTTGAATGAAAAACAAAATTTTTGATAATAATACGTGTGTTGATGGTTTGGCAGAGTTTGCACCCAATGGCTGAGTATCACGGAGCAGCACGAGCTGTGGGTGGCTGCGCTATATACGTCAGCGATAAGCCGGGTCAGCATGACTTTAAACTTCTCAAGAAGCTTGTACTTCCTGATGGTTCCATATTGAGGGCCAAACTTCCCGGAAGACCCACTCGGGATTGCCTGTTTTCTGATCCCGCAAGAGATGGAAAAAGGTACTTCAGGAATCTTCGACCAACTCTGTATCTTCAAGATCTTGTTTTTTCAATCAAATAACTTTTAAATTTTCTGCAGTTTGTTAAAAATTTGGAATCTAAACGATTTCAATGGTGTTGTGGGTGTCTTCAACTGCCAAGGAGCTGGCTGGTGCAAAACAGAGAAAAGGAATCTCATTCACAACGAACAGCCCGGCACACTAACTGGAATCGTTAGGGCTAATGATGTAGATTACTTACCAAGAATCGCAGATAATAAATGGAATGGAGATGCAGTTGTCTATTCCCATCTACGCGGTACTACTTTTAGCACATACATTGAATGACCTGAAAAACGAAAAATAATCTGATAGTAAACTTTTCTGTGTTATTCCTTCCGCACAGGGGACTTGGTGTATCTTCCAAAACATGCTTCTTTACCCGTCACTTTGAAGGCACGAGAATACGATGTCTTTACCGTGGTTCCTGTCAAGAAGTTGTCAAATAACATTGCATTTGCCCCCATAGGACTCACAAAAATGTTCAATTCTGGAGGAGCTATAAAAGAACTGAATTATGAATCAGAAAACACCTCATCTGTCCACATGAAAGTCTGTGGATGTGGTCCTTTTGGAGCTTATTCATCAGTAAAACCGAAAAGAATCGCAGTTGATAACAAGGAGGTGGATTTTAAATACCAAGGAGCAACGGGGTTCTTAACCATAACTCTAAGCATTCCAGAAAAAGAGTTGTACCTTTGGGATGTGATAGTTCAACTGTGAGGAATCTGTATTTCTTAGGAGTTCCCATTGCTGAATGTATTCATTTCTTCTAATTTCGAGCTTCTCGTGAATCTGCCGTTGGGCGGATACCTCTTTTGAATGTAGTTGGCGGTCTTTGATCTCTGCAGCTCACCATCTATTTATATTATTGTTCAATCAATCTTGCTCTGTGCGTAAACTAGTTTGAGTGACTCGTTTTTTGAATTCTCAACTGTTTGAAACTAATTCATCTGTTTCATCAAGAACATGCAAATGAGAACAAAAGAGCTCACTGAAATTAAATCATCTGTTTCATCAAGAACATGCAAACATAAATAATGATACTTTTGAGGTTCCGAATATATTTCATTGTAATACTTTGTTGCACCCCTTATTTTTAAATTGATGAATTTTCGATTATATTTTCATCAAATTATTTATCATAAATAAACCTGTCTATTTTTCGACAAAGGTTTCCTATAAATTTATCGAGCCTCACTAGCTTCTATTTTTTATACCACGGTGTGTCGATATTTTTAAATATCCAAGATTTTCCTATTATATATATTACGCACTAAAATAACCAAAATAATCATAATCAAAATGTCATTCTAACTAATTATAAATGTCGTTACTTAAAAAAAAAACACCCATTAATATATTAATATAAATTTCAATCATTTATATATTAATCGATTTATCATTAAAAAAAACAATTATTATTATCTTAAAAAAACAGAAAGGTTTAAAACTACACCGTATGCCCGAACATTTATTACTTAAGAATTTTAACCCTCAAGCCCAATATTTGATCTTCCTTCCAGATGGGGCACTCGACAGGCCCATGAAAATCCATCTTGCCAGGCTGAATTGAGTGTTATGTTCGGGAAATTATCTTCTCTAACATTTGATAGTAATAATTTGAGCATCATTAATAAAAATTTTGTTTTTCCACGTAAAAATTCTTATGTAGTTTTTCTTCACAATTATTATCACTAAACGGAAAAGAATCAACGATTTCGATGTGCGAAAAGTTATTTGATTAGACTACCTTTCCCAACATGTATATTATACGTCATTTTCAGCCCCTTATTAATTTGCAAATAAGGGGGAACGGGGAGAACTTATTGAGATGGTCCCCTTCGAAGCAATTGGGGTAATCACTGTTAATATCATCTGCTTGTTCTATTTGCTGCCCTTTTCTCCATTTTTCAACTCCAGACAAATGTGAGTACCGTGAAAGCGACGTGGGCTTCGAGGCAACAATGTGTATGTATGCATGTAGCTTCATTGTGCTATCTCCATCTCTCAGCCCGGAAGGCATTTAATTTTGGTCCGTATCTCCAAGGAAGGCCTGCATGTAGCTTCATTGTGCTGTCTCCATTCCTTTTTAAAAACTGTATGCATGCATTTTATACTCGTTTGTCTAGGACAAGAGAAATTGATTGAACGACCAAGTGAGTGAAAAAAGCAAGTCTCAGGAGATCGTCCAAAGTATTCATTCATTTGATGTAAATGAGTTGCATGATTTTTTCATGTTAGTCAATGCATTGCATCACATGAAAAAACGAAATGGCTTTCTTGTACTCATTGGACCAACCATTGAGATCAGCCCAAATGTATGGTCGAACTAATCAATAAAATTTAAAAAGATTTGATTTGAATTGAATATTTAGATGATAGAAAACAAAACATTCCATGATAACAAAGATATGTACCATCTAATACATTATAAATCAAACGACAACGGTGAATTAATATATATGTTGGGTGAACCCAAGAATCGTGACTCGTTGGGGGGTGTGGGGCATTTTGCTAATCAGTAATAACTGTCACACAAACATTTAATTCCACTGATTCTATATGTGCTTAATCATTGCTTAATTAAAAGCAAGCTCTCTGTACGTACAATTTAATTACACCATTTAATGTTTGCCCCTGCTTTGTCGTCTTTTATCCTCGTCCTTGTATCCAACTTTATGTTATGTCCAAAATATTTAATTGGTCGAACAAAATCTATACTCGAATTTAAAAAAAAAAAAAGAAAAAGTTAATCCAACTTATGAATAGTGTGAGTAATCAGATAAAAAAAATAAAGAAGAAATTGGATGCAAGATTGAGATTTGAGAAGCACGATACAGTGTGCAATTCCATGAATGGCGGGACAAGAAACTATAGGTTACTGGTGCGTCTCTGTTTCCCTGCAAACTCGGAAAAGCGACGTTTCCAGCGATGGGTCGCTTTCGCCAATTCCTCTTCTTATATTATTTCTTTATCATTCGTTGCAACAGCCTTTACAGCTGCCCTTTTAAATCCAATCTCCCAAAACTAACATTTCTCACTTTAATTCATCGATTTTCTTCTTGGGATCCAATTCATTGTACCCGTGCCAACATAGCACCATTCAGACACATATATATAATTTTGATATGTTGTCTATTTACCGAGTCCATTAATGATATGACACTCACTTATTGGATGTATAATTTGAATATATTTCATCTTAAATAGATGAGCATCATTGATGAACATGATAATTGGACAACGTATCAAAACTGTATAATTGGACAACGTATCAAAAATTTAAGAAAAAAATATATAACCATACATAATATTCATTCGATTATGTTACACGCAACATGAATGTGTGCATAATCGGTAGATGAAGAAATCTTGCAGCTTATTATAATCCAGAACTCGAGAATTTGTCACAAAATTAGCTAGATTTCCTTGTAACATAACACTTATAATTATTATAAAATAAAAAAATTAGAACTTTTAATTAGTATGACTAATAATAGTTACCCTGGTCTTAGCAAGAAATTATTAGTCGGGCATTTGTTTTTGCCAAAGTCAAAGAAATCTTACAGCTGACTGCATAAATAGCTTTAAGCCTATACGAAATAAAAGTGAAGCCAACATGTTACTTTTCTTCAGTAGACAGAGTCTAAGCTAGCTTGTAATTGATTTTTTTTACATTAAATTATCAAACTGCCAACGGGCCTAGTGCAACCCAAGGAGCATAGCTCCAAACAGAAAAGTACTGTTGCGACTTTATCCCCCATTCACCGCCTCGGTTAAACCCAAAAGGGGTTAAAAAGGTAAATTGCAGGCACGCTCCCGCTTTATTCTTTCACGACTTTGGACATTCTCCACGGGGACAAAACAGGGAACTCACCCACGCCACTCAAATAAAAAAATTGTATATATATTTATTACATTTTTCACCTAAAGTGTACCACATTTTGTATTATATAATACCACAATTTTATGGATAGGAAGTTAACTCAAATAAATATTTTGATTGGAGATTTTTCACCCACTTCTCCNCCACAATTTTGTGGGTAGGAAGTGAACACAAAGAAATATTTTGATTGGGATTTTTCACCAACTTCTCTTTTTTAATTAATTAATTAATTGTTATTGTGTATATATTATTAGCAGTTGATTCTGAGATCTTTCGTTTTCCATTTCCAGAATTTTATTGATAAAATATTGGTAACCTTTGTGTTTTCTATGGTTTTGTCTGTGTACGTGCATTTTTTCAGATTTCTTCGGGAGAATCAATGCAATAGGCCTCGGCGGGTATTGGTCCAGCTGGTATTCTGTTCTGTTCTAGGGTTTATGTGTGGGTGAGTCGTCTCTTCTTTTTTTTTTTTTAATGTCTATATGTAGGTAGACCTCGTGATCTGTGGATGCATGTAGCTTCTGTTTGTTAAAATGTATGTTTGCATGTCATGTGCTTTTTGAGGAATCGCTTGATGTTTTTTGATTGAGTGCCAGGTGAGATTCGAATAGAGGGTCGTCAAATTGATCACATTGTTGATTTTTTTTTTTTGAGTGGATGAAGAATTTGGCCGTAATGATGGAGACGAATGAATTCGTTCTGTGCTGTTTTTTTTTGCTTGATCATTCGTTCCCTTTGTTTTTCTGTTTGAATAGGAAATTTTGGCAATTGATGAATTTTTCTGATCGTGTCGGCTGGCTCGTTGATGGGAAGTTTGAGCCAATTTTATCGTGTATAATATAATATGTCGGGTGTGAGGCGTGGCCTTTTCATTCTATTGAATTTGATCGTAAGTGAAAATGATCTTTAGATAGTTCCGGATTAAACCAGCCACGAAGCAGTTAAAAGACATCGCCAAAGCTTCTTAAAGTTACGACATCTGAAATTTTCTGGATGTATTTTTAGTCGTGGCCGAGAAAATAATTGACTCGGACCAATATTTTTTAAAAAAAAAAATAAAAGAGTCGAGAATAATGTTGAAAATGCCTGAAATCGTCTTTTTTTGCTGTGGAAGCTTGTTTTTTGCGATATTTGATTTTCAAACTTCTTTCTAAATGATCTATGAGTTGATTTACTAAGGCAAGTAGCTTCGAGATCTTAATCATCTGTGTTCTTGATCGTGTAGGTTATCGAGATTGATTGTTCTGCTTGAAATCAAGTGTATTGGACACTGAAGTTCCATTCTTTTATAATTTGGCTGGAATGTCAGGTGTGTGGATTCTTATCTGCTATTCTCTTTCATACCAAGTAAATAAAATATCTAATAACGCTGCTTATGTTCGAAATTTACGATATTAGAAGTTTTTTCTCCTTGACTCGATTAATTGATAACTAGGCATTCAAGGCCTAGAGGTGAGCAATGAGCAAAGGGAGAGGAAATCCGACTACGAAAACTCTGAAGATGAAAGGAGGAGATCAAAAATTGGGGCTTTAAGGAAAAAGGCAATAGATGCTTCAAATAAGCTCACCCATTCTCTCAAGAAACGTGGGAAAAGGAAAGTAGATTTTAGGGTGCCTTCCATTTCCATTGAGGATGTGAGGGACGCAAAAGAGGACAGTGCTGTCTGTGACCTGCGTCAAAAGCTTCTTGACAGAGATTTGCTGCCTGTTAGACATGATGACTACCATACTCTACTGAGGTGAGTTGTTTCTCGGTTTGCTTTCTCCTTGAGTCACTTTTCTTGGTTCCCAGTCCATTCCAATATTAAAAGCCCTCATCATATTATACTAGATTGTTTGAAGTGAAGGGATCCATTTTTATTGCACAGATTTTTGAAAGCGAGAGACTTTAACATAGCGAAGACCATTCAGATGTGGGAAGAAATGCTTAATTGGAGGAGAGAGTACGGAACTGACACTATATCAGAGGTGACTTTTTATGATTTATTAAACTTGGAAAAGGATTCTTAGCAGACTACAGAGTCCTCTCCTAATGTACTGTTGTTCAACTCCCAGTTGAGGTTCCACGCTTAACTTGGGACTGTTCATTTTTCTTCGTATTTGAAGCCTGGATTCTTGAACCTCTCTCTTTTCGTGTGGGAGTGGAGGCGGCTTAGTGACTCTGTTTTCCGATGTTATATTCCCTGTTCTCTGATGATTGAATTTCAGGATTTCGAGTTTGGGGAGCTGGAAGAGGTCTTGCACTCTTACCCCCAAGGATATCATGGAGTTGATAGAGAAGGCAGACCAGTTTACATTGAAAGGCTTGGAATAGCTCATCCAAGTAAATTAATTCGAGTCACTTCAATTGAAAGATACTTAAAATACCATGTTCAGGAGTTTGAGAGAGCTCTACATGAGAAGTTTCCTGCTTGTTCCATAGCTGCAAAGAGACGCATCTGTTCAACCACCACTATCTTGGATGTACAAGGCCTGGTCAGTTGATCCGACTCTTAAACAACTTACCAAGTTAATCGTTAAATCTCTATTGTTAATTTGTGTTCATTCTCCAGTTATTTTATTCAATATTGGTGTCGTTTATCATGGTAACAACCGAACAAGATTGCTACTCAATGGCCCGAGCGACCACTAGTTCAGAAATATATTTTGCATTACAAGTAGTTCTTATTAAATTTTCGATAATTTTGTAGTCCTTAATGTTTATACAGGGGCTTAAAAATTTCACCAAAACAGCCGCCAGTTTATTGGCAGCCATTGCAAAGATTGATAATAATTACTATCCTGAGGTACTTTAGATATTTTCATGTATTTTTTTAGTATTTGTAAATCATGACTTTTTTTCGGACTTCACAATTAATATGCTTGGTTTTAATTTTTCCATTTATGAGCACAGACACTCCACCACATGTATGTTGTAAATGCTGGACCTGGCTTCAAGAAGGTGCTCTGGCCTGCTGCACAGAAGTTTTTGGATGCAAAAACTATTTCAAAAGTTCATGTAAAGGATGGCGATTTTTCTGTTTTCTCCATTACTGCAAAAGTTATTTAGCTGGTCATATGTGCTCTCTCTGTTTTGCAGGTTTTGGATCCTAAATCTTTGGTGAAGCTACTGGAAGTTATTGATGCGAGGTTTGCTTTTCTCTTGTGTGCACCTCAATTGTGATTTTTCAAGTAAAATTATCATTCAACTTACTGCTGTTTTATCCACAGTCAATTGCCTGACTTTTTGGGTGGATCTTGTAATTGTAATGACGAAGGAGGTTGCCTAAGGTCTAACAAGGGTCCTTGGAATAATCCTGAAATAATGAAGGTATACATGTCGAAGAGGAGGTGATAATTTTTTCAATACCTACACTAATTTGTTTGGTAATCTATCTATTTGACTTTTGTAGCTGGTGTTCAACGCCGAAGCAACTTTTGTGAAGCAGATTACCAAAATAGCTTGCGATCACCAGCAGAAATTTGATACATATATCCAAATCCTGCCATTGAAGGTAGTATGCAAATGTCGGAATTTGATGTATCATCCTTGCGATGCATAACTAACTGTTTTGGTGCATTAAATTGTCAGGGAAGATATAGCAATTCTTATTTGGTAGAATCAGCATCTGAAGCTGATATTCCTCACTCTCCTAGACAAAATAGCTCTAGGATTTTATCACAGACTCCTGTTCGTGAAGAAGTAAGTTTGATTACATGCAAAACACTGTTGGGGCTAGTCTTAATGGAGTCCTTTTGTAGTTGCATGCATACTTGCACATAGTTTACTTTAATAAAGAGAATTTTGTAGGCTACAATATTAGAACAAGTCTACTATAGTTGCGAAGATCATTTCAGTCCAGATGATGGAGATGGTGACAATGAGCATGGACTGGAAACTGAGTCTGTCCTCACCAATGATCTATGGAATCCTAATGTTGATGCAATACCAAGTATACAAGGTATTTTATACGTTAATTCTCTGCTCTCTGGTGCTGTGTACTTTGATTCAAAGTCTGGATAAGTTTTTTTCCGACCAACTTGTGATTATTCAAATTGCTTTTTTTTTGCTCATGATATTTGTAAGCATAGGAGATCTGGCTTCAAATATGCAAATGAGTATAAGAAATCTATGTAGTGTGGCATCATGGCATGTGTCATTGATTGAAGTTTTGTTATTTGATTTGTGCCAGGTACTTTGATGATGCAGCGGCTAGATGCCATCCAGGAGAAGCTGGTCAAGAGAAGCTTTCGATATATGATAAGAGCATTAATATCGTTCGTGAACAACCTTTTTGCTCTTATCCGAAATGCCCCTGCTGAATACTGGAGGAGACAGAACAATATTTCTCCATCTAACACACAGTACACACTGGAAAGTGAAGCAGAACACACCAACCAATTATCTACCAGTAGCACAGAAGCTGTTACGGAAGAGGATAGGGTCCTTCCATGTCTACAGCGTCTCAAGAAACTGGAAAGTTTATTGGAAGAGCTCATGCATAAGCCCGCAGAAATTCCACTGGAGAAAGAGGAAATGCTTCAGTATTCTCTGAATAGGATAAAGTCTGTGGAGTCTGACCTGGAGAAAACAAAGAGGGTAATTAATTATTTAATTAATTAATTTCTTTACTTATTCAAGAATTTAGGCAGCATACATTCATTATTCTGCATGTTCCAGGATATAAATGCTACAGTGCAGAAGCAGGTAGAAATTGCCGAATCACTGGAAAATATCTGTGATTTCAAATTTCAAGTAAGCAATATTTTGCAATTAAAGCAAACGTATTATATTTTACCTTCACGCCATTTCTCAGCTATCAAGTAGGTCAAGTGCACTCAATAAATTTATATACTTCCATTGCAACTAAATTTTAGGCCTTTCATTTTGCAGCGAAGACGGTTTCTTTGTTAAGCCGTGGGCGGTCAAAATCCGAGCAAGTCCGCAAGCCAGCCTGGTAGCTCATGGTTCGGAAAATCTAATCTAACTTTTTGACAAATTCATTAAATTAGAGTTAGATCCATCACTTGTCCATACCAAGGGATAACAGTGAATTAGCACCCCTCAAAAAAAAAAACAGTGAATTAGCAGGTGCCATGCGTTTTGTGAGGCCAAAATGTATATAAAGTCTTGTGAAGAGCATAGAACAGGTGCATGGAGAGCTTCTGATTATTAGGTCTCATCGAGTATAATTTTATGTTGCTCGAGTTTCAAATTTAAATAGCCAAGGCTTCAATTTGGTGGTACTGTGGAGTTTAGTTTCCTTACCTTCTTAAGCTATTAAACTATTATAGTTTAACAAGTGGAGAAATTGTACCGGAACAAGTCAGTATTGGTATACTAGGCAGTGAAGAAATAAATTGTTTGATTTATGATCGCGATAAGAGAAATCGAGACGATTAAATTAAATTTGCAAATGTTCTCTCCCCTATCTATAAATCAATTTGGGAGTTATTATTTTAACTAAATCTTATAAAAAAAAAAAATCGGTATCTTTAATCGCAAATTAACGTTGGTTGGACGATGATATCGGAAGATAATATTTCAGATATATCTGAATCATGTAATTGAACATTATCAATACGTAACCAGAGGAGACGCCAATAGATTTGAAAAAGAATCGAAAATGTTTTTTATTCTCCATCCTAAATATATTTTTCTTCATTTAGTGATATATACATTCAAATAAAATGCGAAATTTAACATATTTATTCTTTTTAAAATTTATTACAACACACTTTTGACACCTTAAATTGATAATAGGCGTCTATTACAACACACTTTTGACATCTTCAACGCATCAAGCTTGAGGAATAGATAGATACAAGGTTTTCGAGATTGGAAGGTGAAAGAATTGAAAGAAAAAGACAGGTTTCACCTGAAATATACATGCATCGATTTCATTAGCTTCCGAAGCTCCATTTGCAACAGTAGTACAGCTGACTTGCTTTTAATCAACGCTTGAATTGCCTTTTTGTTACACACCAGGAAGTATGAAATGTGCTCAACTGCATGGGGCCCAGAAAACTACATACGTTAGTTCTCACATTTCGAAAGTTAAGCCATAAATAACTTCACAATCAACAGCATTGTCTGAATTTCATCTTCTTCTTTCACTTTAAGTAGGAAAGAAGGTGGTGTAAAAAGAAGTATGATGAAAGATTTCAAGATCGTCGGTGCCACACGTTTGAGGGTAGTTTTTCTTCTAGACTAGACACTGTTACAGAACCATATAAGTGGAAGATGATTATTAGATAGAACTTGTTCATGGCCAGATGACTAACAATTGTAAACTGTGGAAATATCTAATATTCCTGCCACTGTATAGAACACGGCATTAAGCATCAGGATTAAATCATAGCATTAAGCTTCAGGGTCAAAAAGCAGACTCAGTAAAGGCATGCGGTATTTACATTGCTAACAAGTTTTGCTCCAAACCACACAGAATCTGCACCATGAGGAGGAGGCAAAACTCGAATTCCACGGGAAATAGAAGTTGGTAGAAGTTCAGACAGTTCTTTTTGTAATCTTTCTGGAAAAAACAACAAATAGAATCAGCAATTCGAAACAATACTGAATGCATCAAATTAAAACTTTCATCATACTGATTTCCATCAAATGAAATAAGGAGTTGAAGATACACCTATACCTGCTAATCCTGGCAAGCATGCACTGCCTCCCGCCAATACCACAGTTTTATACCAATTATCATCACATGTCAATTCAGCATCATGGCAATGATCCATGCAAAGCGCCACTGCCTGATGTAGACCCATTGCTTGCCTGTAAAACACCATAATACATACAAATTAACCATTATACCAAAGGCAAGGAAAGAAAATTTACAGCATTCGGCCTTGAAGGACTCACAATCACAGATTGCACCTAATTTGACATCGTCTTTTCATAATAAATTAGCAATCAGATGACTATCAGTGTCCAACCATCATATATTCTTAGAAATCGATGCATCATAAGGCTACACCAAATCTAATAAGTGACAAGTAAATAAAACAGATACGCACATTCCTGCAATGCGAGGCTGGAATAATATTTCTCCCGTTTTAAAGCGTTCCTTTGAAAGTGTAAATTGACCTTCTGATGAAACTCCAAAAGATGCTCGTGTATCTCTGGATAGTTCGACTTCATAATCAAGAGAAACATAACACAGGTTCTGCTAGTTACAAAACAGATAAATAGCAGCAGATTTAATTCTCCAACAATTTCAAACACCATTCAAACAACAAAAAAAGAATGAAATATCACTTCATCTGTTGGGTTTAGAAGATAGATTTAGCCAGCACCAGACCAATGAAAATACTAATATCACCCTCTAAATAACCACGATAAGAAGAACACCTAAATTAAAAGGTTCTACACAGATTCAGAGTTTTTTTACCTCTTTCAAAGTGCGAACAGTGTAAATGGAATCAAATTTTATATTGTTCTGTTGCATCTGGTCTCGAAGAAATCCTGTAAGTTTCAACGCTCCAATTCCAACAACCTCCACTCCCACCTCATGCATCACTTTGCCATGTAAAACTGTCAAACACAATACCAAACACTCAAATCTTCTGGGATTGACGCATCACTCTCCACAGAAACAATAAAAAGCCCAATCAATCCCCACATAAATTAAATGCTTTATACACTGAACTGATACTTAAATTTCATATAAATGTGAAGCAAATCACATACTGCCAACTCAGAAAAAAAAGGACATACTTGGAACAACTGATGTTTGATTGAAACCAACATTCACAACAATCCCTGATGTTCGTCTTGCAGCAAACAAAGCCAAGGTTGCCTACACTTTAAAAAAAAGGTTCTGAAATGGTGCTAACGTAGGACAAGAATTATCATTAAGCTGCTCAACAGGAAATAATTGGTTAGACATCTTCTCCAAACGAGAATTTAAACCCTGTGTTAGTTAATAAATAAAAAATCTATTTTTTTACATGCTCTCTCGTTTGACACCTTTTAAGAAGAACTAACTCAATTGCAGCCTAACAGTTTAAATCTGAACAAAGACTCCAGTCCTGAATATGATAAAATTTCACTCTACCCTGAATAGATGCTTACATCCCAAGTTTGTTTGTGGTATAAAAATTTGTATGGAGGTTAATCCTCAAACTGACCAAAGATGAGCCTGGGTTCCCAATAAAATTGAGCTGCAGAGCTCGTGCATGGCAATTCTCATACTTCCTAACATGCCAAATCAATTCTCATCTCAATATGAAAACTCTCAGGTCCAAGACGTGATAATATTTAGTAAGGAGATAATGAAAAATAAGAATTTTACAATGATATTGAATGCTGCTGCCCAAGAATAATAATTCCTTCAGCATAACTTGGAAATTTTCTTTTAAAGAAGCCAATTGTGTTTCAGAATACAAAGTCAGCAGGTGGTGGTTACATGACACAGTTCTCAAGATTCATGTGTTCTATAATTCGATAAAGTAAGGTGTTAGGTACCGTGTAAAATGAATTTGAAAGTGTTACTCTCAAATCGTGGCCTACTAATTGCTCAGTCTAAGGCCTAGACAAGGATACGAAGCATTGACGATATTTTCCACAGGTAACTGAAAACGTGTTGCACAGGCTTTATGGAAGAAATACCTGGTCGACGGCACAAACAGCAGGAACATTCATGTCAAATAATGTTGAGTAGATGACTTCCTTGAGCCGTCTTCTTGAATTTTTATCAGACTGTGTATCTGAACAGTATGTTAACAAAAACCAAGAGAAAACAAATACATATTAGAAAAAGGGTAATATGCCGTGGGATATTGACTCTCTCTGACAATGTGTGCATAATTTTGGTACGAGGAACCAAATTGGTTGGAGTTCAAATTTCAAACTATACCTAATGTCATGTCAGTGAAACTGACAGCTTAAATACCTTTAGAAAGGCACAACAGTTCTACTGAACATTTCTGTTCTTTTTTTAACTAAAAATAAAACCGACAAAGACCTTTTGTCATGCCTCCCCTCAATATTCAAAGCAATGATTTACAATGAAATGGATGGTTAAATAAGTCAAAAAACGAAAAGAAGAAGACAGGCACAATGCCTCATGCTGACATGTAAGTTTTTTAAATTAACTATAGTCAGACCATAAGAGTGGAAAGATCTAAAGTAACAGACAAAAAGTTAACCAGAGAATTTTGGAAGCTAACCATTGCAGTGACAAAGCGGTGTGGACACAACAATTGGTTGAGTGGATGTTTTCACCTGCATCCTGCAAACCATTAAAATCAAAGTAATTTACAACAAAGAAAACGAGGGAAAGGTGAATCTGGATCGAAAGTAGTTGTACTCACTAAAACCCCATGAATTCCAAACATATGCATATTTATCGAGAATGTGATTTAAATGTTAAAACATAGAGAACGAGGCACGTACTTTCACGTCCTTGTTGGAAATCAAGAATAGTCAAAGAGATCAATAGAGAAATAAATAAAATTTTAACATATAAAGCCTGTAAAGATACTCAAAGGAGATCACCTATGGCAAATTGTTGAAAAGAAATGTCTAAGTCTAGAGGGCACCAGAGATTCAAGGCTTCCAAATTCCTGCAAAAAAGGGAGTCAAGACGTGTTTAATCATTTGGGCAAGTGATACAAGCATAAAAGGACGAGCAGCCGAGATAAGACTTTAAGCAGACAGATTACTAAAAATGTAGCTGATCTCCCGGATGGAGAGGAATACTTGCTCCACCCATACTTGCAGTAACCTGAGCCACCTATGATAAAAATATAAATGCAAATGGAATCAGTTAGTACATTCTAAAAATAACAGTAGGAGGTAAATCATTTCAAATGTCAGGAATATATTTTTCAAATCAATCCGTAACCACAAAGCTTTCTTCTCTGTCCATCCTCCTTTTCTGATTACATTTCAGAAGTTGAAACATACTATTACAAATAAATCGAAGGAAGCTAGAAACAGCATAAGAACATATTTGTCTAAGTTGCCCGGCCAGACTGAGGTATGAAAAACCAGTTTTGGTTACAAAAAACACACTGAACTATCTTCTACCTACCGTCAATTATGATAGCTCCAGGGACTTGCACACGTTGACTGTAAATATGCATAAACGACATGTCAGACATCTGGGTAGGAAACATCCTGCAAAGAAAAGATTTACTGTTATGATTATGTGTTTTCAAAATAACTAAGGCCATATAGTTCCCAACATCTTCTCAGGCAGGAGAGAAGTTCACTCTACCACTAATTCACACCAACAACATCAATATCAACTGCCTCGAGATTATCAGAATATGGAACAAGGCAAAGAAAATTTCAGCAGCAATAAATGCAACTTCAACATGTTCAGCTCACTGGCCTCTTTTCACTTAGCTGAGTACAAAATTTATGGTCCTCTCGATATTCAGGCAAAGATTTTATATATGCTAGAGATTACCGAATGTAACAAGGCCAATCGGAATGATAACGGAAATGCAGATAGAGTTGTATTGAGATATTGAATTGAATAGTGGCAATGTAAAAAATTCTTGGTGAAAAGTTGTATTGAGATAGCATATACTCAGGCATTTGGTTCACCGAAAAGTGAGTAAGAGGGTATTCATTTTCATCAGCAAACTCAAGGGGAGAAGACAGGACATCCATCATCGGCTCCTGCCTAATTTCTTGACATCCCCGAACTCGAAAAAGTGAAAAATAGAATCAGCCTTACTGAAGTGGATAACCGGATCGTAGGTGGGTTTCGGCGAAGAAAACGGAGCTCCAAAGCTCTTGCTCATTCTGCAGAAAATAAATCCAGAGCCGATTGTCCGATAGGATAAATTTCCACGACTTGCAAACCGCTCTCAACCTGGCTGACTCTTTAGGACCAAGAATTCTTAGAATTTGCAATAATATATCGATCGGGATCCGATCGAATTCACCTGTAGATGAATCATGTATGTACATCATCTGCAGGAACCTGTCGTACTCCGAAGTCGGACTCCGATGCTCATTTGAGCTCGAACCAAAAGCCAATCGATGCACCACGGATTCCCATGCCTTGCGAATCAGAGAATTCATAGCTGATGCGTCAGATTTGTGATAAGAATTTGGGGTTTTTTTCTCGAGAGCTTCCGTGCCTAACTGTGAAACCGTTAATATAATTATTACACGTGGGAGATTAGTTGTGGCGCTACTTCCAAACTGGTTGGACAATTCTGAGATTTGACTTTCCAAACCATATTTTATACAAGCCTTTTGCTTGCTACTAAACAAAGAAACACGTTCGTTACGTATATTATTATTATTTTTAATTTGATTAAATAATATTAAATAATTAATATAAAAATATTTTTAATTTAGAAGAGTTATTCGATTTAAATGAGAATTTTTATTTATATTTTTTTTTATGTAAAATAAGGTGAATTGAAGATGTTTTTAGTAGGGTAAGAAATGTAATTTAGAAGAGTTATTCGATTTAAAAATCAAACACTGAACCGAACCGAAAGTCGAATTTTGTAATACAGATATAAATGTTAAAATCGGTGTTTATTTGGTTCGATTTCGTATTATATATGTCAAAACAGAAAAATTGAAAAAATCGAAATTTCATTAAATTAATAATTTTGTTTATATTTTTATTTATATTATATATTTTGATATGATATTTAGTGAATGAAGAACAATTTTGAATTATTTTTAGTTGATTGTTGTTTGTTTAATTAATTTAGACATTATATTTAAATATTTTACTAAGAAATCATATAAAAAAAAGTAGCATATTATATTTTACAATGTACTTATATTATTAATTTCAATAATTATACCAAAACCGAAATAACCGACCAAAATAACAGAACTGTTTTGATAGAAAACCGAACCTAGCCGAATGAAAATGATTCGGATATCGGATTATATGTTTCTAAAATCAAAAATCGAAAAAATCAAAATAAAAAACCAAAAACCGAACCAAATCGATCGATCGATGAACACCCTTAGATATGATGAGTCAGCAGATAATTTCATTATTGGCTTTAAACACACATGCATTACATGAGTGTGTGTATATTATTTTTATTGTACTTTTTAAATTATATATATATATAATTATGTTAAGCATTAACTAATTTGTATTATTTATTTGGTTGATTGTAAATTAAAGAGAGAGAAGATCGAATAGAAACAATTGTGGAGAATAGAAACGGTAAACTTGACTAACACACTAAAATATTTAATAGAGAAATAACTTTGATATCGTTCAATGTATAGATTGTCTTCATATAAACGTATAAAATGTTGTGGATATTTATAAACTTGTATAATATTATTCGGGTAACCGAGTTGGTTAAACCCGAGAAATGCACCTACAGGCTACAAACTCGTCTGGGCCAATACTTAATGAAACTCGTTACGTCTACTATATATATATATACACACACACACACACACTAAAATATTTAATAGAGAAATAACTTTGATATCGTTCAATGTATAGATTATAAAATGTTGTGGATATTTATAAACTTATATGATATTATTCGGGTAACCGAGTTGGTTAANTATAGAACAGTGATACCCTGCTCACCTTTTAATGAAATTATAGAACAGTGATACCCTGCTCACCCTTTAATGAACGACCATAGGCGCCAGCTGTCGGCTGTAATTTTTCTTTCTTTTTTATTTTTTAAAAAACAAAAAAATTAAAAAAAATGAGACCCATTACACGCTCATATTTCAGGAAAAAATTGAATTTCTTGAGTCGACCAAAAAACAGTGGTGTATCCAAGCTTGGGTCGATCAATGTTTTGGTCTACTAAGCTTGGTAGACCCAAAACTTTGGGTAGACCCAAGTTCAACTGCTTTGGGTAACTAGGTAGACCGAAGTTTTGGGTCGACCAAGCTTTGGCGTTGGTCGACCCAAGCGTGTGTCGATCAAAAAACGTGGGTCAAAAACTAGTCGACCAAAAAACAGTGGTCTACCCAAACTTGAATTGATCAAATAATGGGTCGACCAAAAAACAGTGGTTTACCCAAGCTTGGGTCGACCAAAACATTGGTCTATTAAGCTTGGGTAGACCCAAAACTCTGAAATATGAGTGTGTAATAAGTATTATTTTTTTAAAAAAAAATTAAAAAAAGGCGTCCATGGTCACTCATAAAAGGATGAGCAGGGTATCACTGCTCTATATTATATATGCACATATATATTATTAGTAATCTATTTATATTTTTAATTATTTTCGATGATAAATATATTAATCCCTAAGTTTAGTTCTTTATATTTTATGATTGAAATAATTATATTTTGTTATGATATATTTAATATGGAAATATATAATTATAAAATTTCTTTTCTTATGAGTTAAATATAAATTAATAAATTTTAATTTGTAATAATATTTTTTCCTTAAATATTGTTAATATAAAGATGGAAATAACTTCGATAATTTATAAATTTTTAAACTTTTTATTATATATTGACTATCATTAAAATTTTCAAATTTTTTAAAAATTTAGCGTGTCCAACAAGTCTAACTCATTGGATCCGTCGGATTATAGGGTGGGTTTAAGATGAGTTTGTCTGCCTCGTTGCCATCCTTAAATATTATCAAAGTGTCCAAATGCATGAGGAAAAAATTATTTGTATATTATATATAGAGTATGTCTCTTGTGAGACGGTCTCACGAATATTTATCTATTAAACGGGTCAACCCTATCGATATTCACAATAAAAATTAATACTCTTAGCATAAAAAGTAATATTTTTTCATTGATGACCCAAATAAGATATTCGTCTCACAAAATACGACCCGTGAGACCGTCTCACACAAGTTTTTGCCTTATATATATTGTTGTTTTGAGTAAAAATAACACAATATATAGTTAAATTAAATATAAAAAATTGGGTAAATTATCATTAAATCTTTCAAACCCAAATTTGAGTTTTTGTCATAAAAAATATATGTTTGAACGTACTGATCTACGGAAAAAATTGCACAACATGGGCTCACATACTTTTTCGNCAAGTATTGATATCAATGACACATATTTTCTCAGATAAAAATCGGTACAAAAAATTAAAAATGTGATACTAATATATGATATTTGAGTATCAACTGTTATATGATATTTGAGTATCAACTGTTTTAAGATATATTACTAATATATGATATGTTAGGTCAAGCGTGCATGAGTGAGAGTAATATTGGAATGAATGAAATCTTTAGAAGTTCTCGTGTACCAAGCTGCTGACGTTGTAAGCTTTATCTTGTTGATTAGGTGGGTCGTAAAAAAGTGACGCAAGATTTTAATGGGTAATATTTTCTCCGCTAAGAACAAGACCGATAATAGAGAAATGATAAAACTGATCTCTAAGAGTTATGGAACAGCAACAGCAGATATACATGCACCTCCCAAGACTCATGGACGTAACAGCCCCGCCTATTAGCACCCAAGCAGGTCCACTCTGCACTGCATGAGTATAAGTAAATAAAGTTGTGTCTTGGTTAACAACTACAGCTTTTGGTCTAGTTATAACCATTTGATCATAAAAATTGGTATCAGAGGGAGGTCAGGAGTTCAACTCTCCAAAAAAACATGCTTATATACTTCTTAGGGGGGAATGTTGAGTGTACATGAGTTAGAGTAGTACTTAGATGAGTGACCTCTTGAGAAGTTCTTGTGAGTCAAACTGCTGATTTTGCGTCGCTTAATCTAGTTGGTTAGGTGCACCGTAAAAAACTGACGCGAGATCTTAATGGGTAATACCGTATCTGCTGGGGACATGATCAACGATATAGAAATGGTAAGACTAATCTCCAAGAGATATATGACGGTTTCAGTATATAGACATGCATCTCATCGGGCTCATAGACCCAACAACCCGACCAATTAGCACCAAAGTAGGTGCACTCTGCGCTGTCACAAATATAAGAAAATAAAGTTACGCCTTAGTTAACAGCTATAACTTTTGGCCTAATGGTAATCATTTGTTCATAAATTTGAGTACCCAAACAAGTGTAACAAATGTTGATTCTGTAAATTTGTTCAAATTTTATAATTAAAATATTATCTTTTGTATGAAAAATAAAATAATAAGTATTCAAATATCATATATTAGTATTATAATTTCAATATTTTATACTGATTTTCATCCGTGAAAAAATATACGGACCCAAAAAGTGTAAAATTTTTTTTTGCATCAAAAAAAAGTGCATAAACAATTTTTTAACTGTCGAAACTGAACACAAAATGTAAAGATTTAAAACAAGTTAACATTAAAAATTTAGCTCTCATAATGAAACGGCCCAGTGCCTAGACAAACCCCAAACACTCAAAGCCTTAATCAATTTTGAGAGTACATGTATCCCAAATGATTATCGGTTGCAAAATATTATCTCTTGAAATATATATTTTGCATGATCGATTTTTTTTTTGTTAGGGCTAATTACATCAACACCTCATATGAAAAATCAAATAAATAAAAAACATAATATAGAAAATTAACAGCATTTTAGACCTTATGTTTTTAAAAATCAGGCATAAAACCCCATATCAGAAATATAAATGTACTTGAGTTTTTATAACATAAGGGCGTAATGGGTTTGATTTTAAAAATTAAGGATATATTAGCTTATTAATATTTTTTAGAGAGTTATATATATATTTTTTTTATAATTTTCACAAAGGTAGTTAGTACAATTAGCTCTGTTTGTTTATTGCAAGTGATAGCTGATGTAATTTAACCAACTTCAATACTTTAAATTATATTGCTTTCGAATATCACGTTTTCACAACAAATGAAATTATTGCTCATTAACAATACAAATTATTATTATTATTTTTTTTATCATTGCATCAACTTACAAATTACAATTCATGAAAACCTAACGACTAATATGAATTTATGAGATTTGAAACGCGAAAAGGTTCTACTGAAATTTTTGAAATCATATAACAGCTTAAACAACACACTTTGACCGTTTTATACCGTTCAATAAAAATAACTGCTTTCAACATATGATATATACTATATTAAATAATATTATTTCAGAAACTCTTCTATTAGCAAAAATCCTGAAAATGATTAAGGCTAGAGTATATATTGAAGAGTAGGTCTCTTGTGAGACGGTCTCACGAATCTTTATTTGTGAGACGGGTCAATCCTACCGATATTCACAATAAAAAGTAATACTTACTTTTTCATGGATAACACAAATAAGAGATCTGTCTCACAAAATACGACCCGTGAGACCGGCTCACACAAGTTGTCTATCTTGAATTAAAGTAGAACATCGGATTCGATTTCCACTTTTCCACCACTCAAGTTTGAGTAGTATGTTAGAGACCTTCATTTTACAAAACCTTCATTATGCGACAGGCACAATATATTACCATGTTTAATGCATAGTATTTTTCCTTGTTAACATAATATTATATGCAAACTCCTATATTAGTTCACGGAATGATATATTACAAATTGTGAAGTAGAAATAAATAAAAGATTATCAAATACTTTGAGCCATCCCAATAATTAAATTTAAAATGTGTGGTAAAAGTGGAATTTCGAAGTTTTGAGGGGGCTTTTTAGCTTTTTAGTGAATAATACCCCGCTTATAACGCAACGTGGCTGCGAACACATGTACAATGGCATAATGGAAAATTTGCTAAACGAACGCGGATGAACTTGTGGATGTAGATTGTGACAGACACTTGAATCCCTCTCCCTCTCCCTCTCCCTCCTCGAAACATTCCGTTAGCACATAATCAGAAAATTCGGTTGTATTTTGATTTCAACCAGTTTCATGCGCAATTAACTTCCGATAACGTAATCTGCACTCCAAGCTTGGGGGAGCTTCGTAAGTGTGTTCTCCATTCTTCGCCTTTCGTGTTACTTAGACGAATTTGAGGTTTTCTACTTAATTTATGAGTGATTTCATTTTGTTTCGGGGAAAATTTTGATGTTATGAATGGTGGTAAATGCTCTTATTTTACTGCGAGTCTGCGATCGTGGATGATGTGTGAGTTGACGTTTTTTTTTTTGTCTTAATTTTTTCAACTCCAATTTGGTTGAATTTTCAAGGGTCGTGATTGTGATTTTGTATGATTCTTTTGAAACTACTGCTATGCTGGCCTTTCGTCTTTGTTATTGACTTATTGTGCGCCTAGCATTTTTGCTCATCGCTCGAAGGATATTTTTTTCTCCTGTAGTTGACATTCACCTCTTGAAAACCTTTTGGTTTTAAGATCTTCTATGACAGAGATATGTTTGGTTACATGGTGGTGATCAAAATAGCAGCACACAGTTAGGGTGAAACCATTGTTTCTCCCCAACTCCGTGCCCCAAAATTGTAATCATTGGTCTATTTGGAAGGCAATCACTTGATTTCAGAATGGTAGAGATGCTTGATTCTCAATTTTTTGAAAAGCATAATGTTTGAAAACTTCAACTTTGATCGTCGTGATTGATGACTGTCCTCTTGAACTTAAACTGAACAAAAGGTTGCTAAGTTTGCAGTCACTTGTTTATGCTTTTCGGATGTTATCTGGTGTGTGTACATCCTCATTGCTGTGTTTGTTGATCGATGTTAATTTTTAACATGAATAATTAGACAACTGGCAGGTTCATTGCATTCTCAGGTATGCTAGAAAAAACCTCGAGTAATTATTTATTGTTATAACAAAGTGCATACAGTTGTTATCACTGAATTTTATTTGATTTTGCAGATCTATTACTCTGTAGTTAATGTCACATCACCAAGGCAACAACTCTGAAGGCATGGAAGAAGACTATCAAATGGAGGATGTAGAAGATGAGCTGGATAATGAGTTCCGTGCGAGAGATGGGGGCTCTGATTCTGATGTCAATGAATATGATTCTATGGTTTGTTTAAATATGATGCATGCAGATTTAATTCGTGGTCATTTTGATGTCTGAGTTAACAGAGCGAACTTTTTCTAGATTTGATTTTGTGAGACTGTTATTAATCATGGCAGCCAACTACTCTCTGGTTTTCAAGATTTATAAAAACTTGCTGCTCTCTTTCTCTCTCACATGTGCATACATTTCATGCAGGATGATAGAATGCAAGATACCACTGCAGTTGAAGCTAGGAAAGGCAGAGATATACAAGGAATTCCCTGGGAAAGGCTCAGCATAACAAGGGAAAAGTATAGGCAGACTAGATTAGAACAGTATAAGAATTATGAAAACATTCCTCAATCTGGGGAGGGATCAGAAAAGGTGGATGTGTCTGTTTTATCAGTTTTTACCCTCAGTATGTTTTACACCAGGAAAGGCTCAGCATAATTTAGAGGCATACTATATTAGAACAATATTAGAATTATTGATTTTCTTGTTTTTTTTTCATTTGATATTAACTCGGTAGCTCTTTTTGTCTTGTAATTAGGAATGCAAGACCACTGAGAAAGGAGAGTCTTATTATGAATTCAGACGAAATTCAAGATCAGTGAAGTCCACGATTTTACATTTTCAGGTCAATGGGTAGCTTTTATCAGCATAATTACTTCACCATTTTTGGGGGGTTTACTGATAAAGATGGGTTTTCATTCGAATGTCCTTGATATGAATTATCTCTTCTCCCTCTCACTCTCTCTCACACAAACACTCGCTCACACACCCCTCTATGCTGTCACACCCACAAAACATTTAGTCTGAGGCAAGGGACACCCAATTTTACTATGCCATATACGTGCAGAAGAATGTTTTCTAAGGGTAGGAATTATGAATGTCACGTTGTATGTGCATGTGATACATATTGTTTTGTTCCTTTATTTTTCTTTTGTTTAGTGACATCACTAGAGCTTGAACTCCGTTCCCTATTTGATTGTATCGATATGGAAATAAAGTTATGACTTTCTTAGTATGAATTCTTGGTTAGTTGCTACTGTTTTTTGAGTTAACATTAGGAGATATAAAGAAATAGCTGGCAGGAAAGCTGGGAGCTTATTTTTATTTTCTCTTGATTATTTTTCCTGCTGTTATTTTTCTACTTTGATCACTAACTTTTAGACAGTCTCTTCTTTGGAATTTCTTGACTGACCTATTGATCTGAATGCAGTTGAGAAATCTGGTATGGGCTACATCAAAGCATGATGTGTATCTCATGTCACATTTTTCAGTGATGCATTGGTCATCGTTAACATGCTCCAAGTCTGAAGTTCTTAATGTTTCAGGACATGTGGCGCCATGTGAGGTTAGTGGTTGGTGGGAGCTTTTGTTATGTAAATTTTAAATTTTCCCGTTATTTTTACTCTCAACTATTTTTCAAGACATGATCTCCTTTTACCCACTGCAGAAACATCCTGGAAGCTTGTTAGAAGGATTTACTCAGACCCAGGTCAGCACACTAGCAGTGAAAGATAAGCTGCTTGTTGCAGGAGGATTTCAGGGAGAACTTATCTGCAAGGTTTGATTATTAATTTTTCTCTAGAAGTCCACCAATGGAACAGCAACAAAATTTATGTTCTTTGACTTTGTCGATATTTATAGTGATCCTGAGGTTTTAATACTCCTGCTTACCCATGTCGTCTTAACACTCCTGCTTACCCATGTCGTTTTGGGATTCATTTGGAGTAAGTTGTACTTTCATGATTTCCAATCCATGTTCATACTTTAATTTGTGATCTGGTTGTAACAGCAAAGTTTAATTTTTTTCATCAATCCAGTTGGTCATGCTTATGTGAATTTCTTTTTAGTCGTATGGATTTATTTTCTTCCATGTTATTCCCCTGGTAACCTTGGTTTAGCCAGAAAATCGAAAAAATCATATGGATTATTGATAGCCTAACTAAGAGCCTATGTACAAAAATAATTTTATACCCGAGGTTGTTGATATATTGTAGTTTGCTGACATCTCAGTTACGGTGTTAGTGTGTTTTAATTGTTTGACATAAAATATTATCTTTTGTTGAGCAATTTTGTTCCGCTTTTCATGGCAGTATGTGGATAAGCCTGGAATTTCTTATTGTACACGGACAACTTATGATGATAATGCCATCACTAATGCAGTTGAGATGTACACATCTAGCAGGTATTTGCTTGTTATTTATAGATATTGTGGATAATAAAACCATTTTTTTCCGGCATTCCTGAAAGTGACTTTTTTCAGTGGTGCTGTGCATTTTATAGCTTCTAATAATGATTGTGGAGTCAGAGATTTTGATATGGAAACATTCCAGCTGTCTAAACATTTTCGTTTTCCTTGGCCAGTTAATGTAAGTTTCCCTCCTTCCTCTGTGTGTGCAGAAATGCATGAGTTTTATCTATTTTAAAGATGCAAACCAATTCATGACTTTTTGCGCATACCGGGATTCATAATTTACATAAATACACCCATATGTACATCTACAAATGTACGTATTCTGGAGAATATGTGTTCGGGTGACCTTTTGGTTTGGCCCGCGAGTATCAATAATTTGACCAACGTTGTTGGAATTTGTTCTTGAACTTGGTATACCGAAATTCTGGAGTGCCTGTATGATGAAAAAATAATTATCTTAAGGAGAGCGATATTAATGAGCTAGTAGAAATATTAACAGGAGAAACTAGAAAGAAACTATTGTGGAAGCGGCATGAGTTGCATGTAAAAAGAGAGAAAATCTCCCTTTATGGTTCCCCTAAGACATGCCTGGTTATTGCCTTCAATTATTATGCGCTTCTCTTTATCCGAATCAGACCTAAAATTCTGGATGCCGAGAAAGTTCAACTTTCGAATTCTGCTATTTTGTTAAAAAAATAGTTGTTTGTTTCCCGGGAGAGTACTATACTACTATATCTGGGGTCAGGGATTGTGCACTGGTATCAAAGGCTTGTGCATATACTTCGTTTTGTACTCTCTGACCATGCCACTGGATTTTCTTGAAATTCTGGCAGCATACTTCTCTTAGTCCTGATGGTAAGCTACTGGTAATTGTTGGAGATGATCCAGTTGGTATGTTGGTGGATTCTAGGAGTGGCGAGGTATATCACTTTTTTCATCAATAATGTAAAAACTTGAGGAACTTCTTATCAAGCCTCAGCGATGCTAAGTTACGATATTTATCTTGTTAGGCAATTGCGTCCCTGCATGGTCACTTGGACCACTCTTTTGCATCAGCATGGCACCCTGATGGATTAACCTTTTCCACTGGAAACCAAGACAAAACCTGTCGAATTTGGGATGTCAGAAATCTTACCAATTCACTCACTGTCTTAAAGAGTAATATTGGTGCCATTCGCTCCATCCGCTACACATCTGATGGAAGATTCATGGCCATGGCAGAACCTGCGGATTTTGTCCATATTTTTGATGTTGATAGTGGGTATGAAAAGGAGCAGGAAATTGATTTCTTTGGTGAGATATCTGGCATTTCATATAGTCCCGATACGGAGTCCCTTTTTATTGGTGTATGGGATCGTACTTATGGTAGCCTCCTTGAGTTTGGCAGACGCCGCCAGTATTCGTATCTTGACAGTATTCTGTAGTTCCCGTAGTCCGTGGTGTTGGTGCATGGAGACATGGCTTGTAATTGGTCTTTTGGTTTTACTTCTCGTCGGGCATTAATAAGATATTAGGAGGAAGTGGTGTACAGTAGAAGGTTGCAGATCTTGTCAGACTCGTTTTTACTTGTGAAGTTGAGGTCAGGGTTATCTAGGCACTTGACTGACATAATTTCGTTTAGGTTTTACCTTTACGTTGATCTTGTAACCTGGCTTCCTATATCAAATATAAATTTGATATAAACTCATTTTCATTGGTGTTTTTAGTCATTATATATTGAAAATACCTGCATGCCCTCTAAAGTTGCAGTAAAAATGAAATGTTGGTTTAAAGATGCCAATTAATATGAGTTAAAAAAATAAAAATGAATTAACAATTTTTACCCAACTTCTAAGTATCTACCACTTTTACAGTAAACTCTAAGCATGATTAACTTGAGATTATTCAACATGTGATCGTCAAGAGATATTCCAACTTTGTAGCTATTTCCCATTTCAATCGAAATATTAATAGGTTACTGTTGTAGTAACCTACAACCAGAATATGAGTTAATTAGGCACCGATGTGTCACTTTTAAGTTGGTCCCCAAATCCATGAGTTATGAATCCTGCGCAAAGAAATTAAGATATTTTAAATTTAATTAATTAAATTGATTTTTAGTCAATAAAGCAAATATTTGGGATATTATTACTCCCGTTTCCATTTTTTTCCCCATTAAATGAAAAGGATTTCGTAATTTGGCTGTTGGTAAAATGAAATTTTGGAGGGTACAATTCCCAATTTGAGAAGGGGCAAACCGCAAAGAAAGGCGAGCACAATGAAATTTATTATATTTCTAAATCAAATAAACCGAAAGTGCAATCCCTTACAATTCTCGTACTTATCGTACATAATACCTCAACTAATCGTGTCAAATAATCTTAGTTTTAAATAAGAATTTTTTTTGAGAAATAAATAAATAGTTTTTACCAATGATGGAATTGTAACTATTGAGATCGAGATACGTTATCATCATCACAATTTTAAAAAGATATTTTTCCATAGATATACCCTTTCATTTTTTCGATTTATTCTTAAAATAGATCCAAATCTCCCTAAACAATATATCGCTAGAGTAAGTATCTTGTGAGACGGTCTCACAAATTTTTATCTGTGAGACAGGTAACTCTACCGATATTCACAATAAAAAATAATACTATTAGCATAAAAAGTAATAAATTTTCATGGATGACCCAAATAAGATATTTGTCTCGCAAAATACGACCCGTGAAACCGTCTCACACAAGTTTTTGCCATATCGCTAACCCAATCTTCATTGTGGCAATTGGAGAATATTTATTATTATTCCACAATATGATCAAACATTAAATAACCTTTTAATGATTAACACTAATATAAAAGCTCGTGGTTCAAGCATCAACAATATAACTCATTGCAATCATTTCTAAAAAAAAAAAAAAAAAAAAAAAAAAAAAAAAAAAAAAAAAAAAAAAAAAAAAAGAACCAAAGAAATTCTCACAAAATTAGCTTTATTCACATTTTGATTATGAAAATTGAAAAGATTTTTTTATATAATTTTACTATAAATAAGGCGACTAAATCTTGTTAAAATCCCATTAAATGCTTACACAAATGGTGGTATAACCCTTTTCTTGCAATTAAAGTGGCCACATTTACTTCGAATCATAATTATAATACAGGGACGCAAACATAATAGAAATGTGAAAAATCATAGTAATAAATTAATTAGAAGTTAAAATCATGTCGAAATTTTAAAGATATTTCATGAAATTAAGTTTTCTTCCTAACAGTTACCAATCAAAGTCGAATAACATACGTGGAAACAACATTAAAAAATATGTACAATAATTTGTAAAATATTTTAACGTAGATTTGGTGAACCAAATCATAAGTCACGGGTGAAGAGATATACTAAGATTCTTTTCACAGTTATGATGCGTAGATTTTATTTTTAAAGACAAACAATTTAAAACTCGTTATCTTTGATTTATAATCACCGGAAAATCAGAAAAAAATTAAACAAACTTTTCTTTCAAGTACCGTCACTGCCTCAATAATAGTCGGAATATAATCCCAAAGTTAAAAGGTATAAGCTTCAACTTCATTCATTCATCAACATTTATTTTAAAATACAAAAAACATGACAAAATATAAAACATAAAATAACTTTTAATTAAAAAAAGAAACACCATTAATCAACAATTTACGACCAAATAACTCTATCTATGACATCTCAATTTAACTTGTTTATAAAGAATTCACAATCTTTTACAAAAGAGAGAGAAAAAGAAATCAGTTTTAACATATATAAGATAATTATAACCTTAAACAATCTTATCTTTTCATCAGTTTGTAATTCATTAAAAATTAAAATGATAGATATTTAGTTAAAGATGATGTGGATATGTGTGTGAAAAAAATTAATGAAAAAAATAGTAAAAGTGAGATTCAGTCGTGAAAGTGTCAATTTTCTTTGGCAGTTAATAAAATCCAATCACTCCACCCTTTCGNTTTTTTTTTTTTTTTTTTTTTTTCATTAATCAGGCTCATTTTTTCTTCATTTTCCACAGCAATTATTTTGGCTGTGGCCTTCAGAATATCTTCAAAAATACGGAAGAACATGGATGATTGCACGCAAATTCAGATAAAGGGTAAGCATTTTCTCTACAGGGAGCTGAAGTTTTGAGCTTTTTTATTGTGTAAGATATGTAAACATATATAGCTTTAATATAGATTTTTAGATGATTTTATGTTCTTTTGGCTGATTTCTTTCAGATAATCAAGAATGCACGTCTTCTCCAAAATCCAAGTCTTCTGATCGAAAAAAGTCTCATCTTTCCACGGGTCGGTGTTTTACTCTTTTATGTGTCATCTAGGATTGCTGAGCAGCAGCTAAGCTCTTGGAGGTTGCCCTTTTTTAAAAAAAAAAATAATAAAATTTCCCATTTACCTTACCTACTAATGTCCAATATCAGGTGGAAAATTCTGGTCCTTTTCTTTTACTTCATTGTTATGCATACATATATACCATAGATACAATTTAGCTGGGGTTGTTCCTGTGTTGTTGTCAATGAAGTTGAATAGTATGGAAGATCTTGCATCACAGTCAATAAAGAAAAGAAATAACAATCGATCTGTTGAGACTAAGTCCGTTCTTGGAGGAGGAAAATTGTTGATTGAGCTGAAAATATCTAAAGATGCTGGAGAAGAGGATACCGAGGATCCAAATATCGAACGATTGCTGCACAAGGATCAGATGAGCCAAAACAGTGTTTGTGATTTATGCAACAAAACTTTCAAGTCTGGTAAAGCTCTAGGTGGTCACATGAGAATTCACTCTCAAAAGGGGAAGCAAACAAAATTGATTTTCAAGAATAAGCTGAAAGTTCATCGATATGTGATATGCAAGAAACAAAACCCTCGTGCAGCTGATAATTTTGCAGGTGCTTTTGATATTGACAAGAGACCGAGTTGTCCAGTTTGTCGAAAAGTTTTTCTGTCGATGAAATCTGTGTATGGGCATATGTGGAAACACCCTGATAGGAATTGGAGGGGTATTCGTCCACCTTCCATAGAGAAGACGAGCTCCGATTCTTGTTTATCGTCTGAGGAAAACCCCGAAAACAGTGATCGGTATGAACTTTTAGCTTATGGAAACGGAGGGGTCGATTTGACGGTACATTTGACGGGGTGGAATTCGACAGCAAGGAGAGGGCGGAAGCGTCTGAGCTTGAAGATGGATGACTTTCAATTGAAGGAACTCGAAGCTGTAGCTGGTCTAATGATGTTGGCGGGGAGATATTTTGAGAGTTGTGATATTGTACACGGACAAAAGGGTGGTGAATTTGAGGATGTGAAAAGTATACTTGATGCTTGGGAACCATCCATCATAGGTTGGGAAGGTTGTGATGTCAGCTTAAATGATGATATCAAGAATTCAGGCTCGAAGATTTTGATCAAGAACAAGAAGAAAAAGAAAAAGGTGAAGCTTTCTGATTTAGAACTGCCACCAAATGCTACTGGCTCAACTGCCTGCATCAGAATGTGAAGCTGAAACTGAGTGAAGCTGAAATTGAGACCAAGTAGTTCTTTTACTTCACATTCCTTTCAATTCTTAGGTTTTTCGTATGTTTTTAGGATTTTTTTTTTCCAGTTAATTAGGTCGGTTGACAATGTTTTTAAACTTTAGACGGTGAAATAGGAACCTTTGTTTAACTTTTATTGCTATGTTTTGAAATTGTCTTGTGTCTTTATTTTATTCATCTATATGTCAAATCTTTTTCTTTTAATAGAAATGATTCTCCAAAAATTCTAAGAAAACACATGTTTTCTTGACCGGTCAATATTAGACCATTCAAACCTTTGTCATTGAAAAACAGCATTAAGCATGTCACAATACTTACTAGAAAAAATAACATCAAAACATTATTCAAATCATTTTGATTTAAAAAGATCCATCCACCTTAAAATTTATGAGAGCACGGCACAATAATGGAAATTGGGCATTGAAAATCTAAGTGCTCCATGAATGTAGAGAAGCCTCAACTGCTTTCCAGGCACATTCTCGTGATTTTACAAAGCAACTCATGAGTGCCCATCAATATTTTTGACTTTTTTTAACCTGTCATCCATCTCCTTTTACCAGAGTTGTCAATTCCTTATGCTACATCTTAATTCTCCTCAGTTGCTATAGCTGCACACGACTTCCATGGCTTTACGTTTTATACCCTTTTTCAAATTTGATGTCATAAAATGTGCCCAATTATTTCAAGCAACAGCATCTCGACAAATTCCACAGACCATGACTTTAAATTATAATGGGGTTAGTTCAAAGATTTAAATGTAATGGTATGAAAAGGTCAATACGTTAGAAATCTTTTTTCAACTCTTGTATTTTCAAATCGAAAAAAAAATATCGTACAGGAATGGAGCAGAAAATACAGCTTAAACTTGATCAGTATAAGCATCTTTATGCCCAATTTATTTTATGTTCATGTCATGAAGAATAGAGTTCAAAACTTGTGCAAATACCTGACTGCTGCTGAATCATCTATTTAACAAACCGAAACATGGGTTCAAAACCCAAATCTAAGTATCTTACACACGGGGAATAAGAAAGAGAGGATCCCATAGCACTAAGTGGGAACAACCCCTGTATATTTTGGTGATTCCTGGAATGTAAAGACGACTAAGATGACTACCAACAATACAAGCTGGATGAAGAAACATGACGTGTACTTGCATACCCTTGTCTGAATCTTTAGGGTTTCATAAGCACTTGCAGTGTCTTCACAAAAAGTTTCTAACCTTTCGGCTTCCTTCTCAAGCATAGAATCTTTCTTCACCGTATCCGAAGGCAGAGTTCTTTGTTCTTCCAATATATTGACTTGATCAACGGCATCCCTCAACTTTAGGACTGTCCTTGATATAGCGAGACTCTCCACGTCAGCTTCTATCTTTCGCTTAAAGAGGTCCTCAATTTCTGTTTCCACGTCTCTATTTACCGCTTCTAGATCAGCAATTGTAAGATCTTTTCCAATTTCACTAAGCTTTAGCACCTCTGCGTCCATATGATGAAAGGTTGATAAAATAGACATAAAACAGAGCTCATAAGTAGAATTTAGTTTCAGAAAATTCAACCAACTTTATTAATGCATTCAGATAAGTAATAAAACACGGTTATATGTCTTTTGGTGTTGCTGCAGCAACATCTCACTTTCATTTCCCATTCCTTCAGAGCTTATTATGTAAAAGAAAACATAATTAAAATGACAATTAGCATGACTAGTAAAAGGGAAAACTCAAGATGCGACTACCTTTTTCTAGCATTTCCCTAACAGATTGGATTGCAAAGATAGATTCAACAAGAGGATCCATATCCGCAGAGGAACCATTATTCGGGCTCCTCTCGTATTTAGCCTCCCAAGATGAGCCAGCACCCACATCTTCAGTTGAGGTATCTTTGTATTCCCCCTCCCCATTTTTGTGAAAATCATCTTGAAGACCATTGCTAAGTTGATGCTCAATGCCATGACCTTCATCACCACTCTCTTCATTGTAATCAATCGACTTTTCAGTTTGAATTTCGTTTCTCGCATAGGGCATTCCATGCTTAAACACAAATTTGTAGCTTCGTGAGTCAGATTCTGTGCTGGAATGTGAGTTTTCCTTCTCGATTTTGATTTTTTCACCCTTGGACCTCTTACCAGTGTCAATTTTGCCTTTTCCTTGCATACCACGCCGCACTGAGTGAGTCAAATCTTTTCCACTCAAATTCCTAATCCTCCTCTTATCATGAAGAACCGCTGATGCCTCACCCCTTACTCGGGTAATACTTTCTGTGGTTGGAGACATACTTTTCTGATCCTCACGATGACCCAAATCTGTCCCAGCAGCGAAAGAGGGTTGCATCTCCAACCCAGAATCATCAAGTAGAGCAAAATCATCCAAGCTTCTCAGCCTCGCATTAGTAGACGAAACAGAACCCTCACTCCTTTGCTTTCTGTCGGGATGAACTTGCACTCTTTTAATTGAATTCCGACCCAAATTCGACATCTCATTCATTGTCATGCTCCCAGTTTGAACACTGCTGTCCCCGACCTTATTTGGCTCTCTCCTGATCCTTCTCCATTTCTTTAATCCACTCCCTTTCTTTGTCATCGTAGAGGACGGAGATACATCATGATCGATCACCGAAGGAGGCAAACTCACAGATCCCAAAATTTCACTTTTCTTTCCCTTCGTCTCAGATGGTGATCCAACGGGACCACTATTTTCCTCTACGTAAGACCCATTATTCTGAACCTTGGCTTCATCAAGATTTCCAAATTTTTCTACTGCTGAAACATTATCAACCCCTTCTTCATTATTTTCAACTGATTCGAGAATATCACTTTCGAAATCCATCCAGGAAAAAAACTGAGCTAATTCTGACTTGCATACATTATCAACTTTTAAGATTCCCCCCACAATTGTGCGATCAAGATCGAAAAAAGAACAACAGTTACTTCGGTATGTCAAATTAACGACAACAGAGGCAATTCTCCAAAAGAAAAGCAAATATCCAATCCCACTTATTTCCCTCGCGATCCAATACAATTCAATGAAACCAATCTCTAAGCGACGCCAAATAAAATGATCAGAGGGGAATCGGTTGATTAAACGCACCTCGATGGGATCCAGAAACAAAAAATCGGGCAAGAAATGAAACCCTAGCCGGGGATTGGTTTGGGCATTTGTAGGCGTAAAAACATTAGTTGGTTCATATTTTACGATTTGACCGAAATTAGCATGGAAGAAGGGAGATGCTGATGGGACCCACAGGATGGCCCCCTCGACAACAAGTGTGCGTTGTCCATTGATTATGTCTACTTTGTTTGTCATCACAAATTTTAAACTTTTTACAACTTTTAATATTTATATTTATATATATTATATATAATTTAATATTTAAATAATAGCATATGTAAATGAGTTAATAGGGTGTGATAAAATATAAAATATTGCATGATTTTATTAATAAATAAAATAAGAAAAATATAATTTTTAGATAACATATTCATTTAAATAACATAACTACTTTTGAAGAATCAAATCAACATGAGACTAACTTTGAGATTTTAATTAAAGAGATACAAGGATATAGACATTTTATTTTTTTTTAGAGTAGGTCTCTTGTGAGACGGTCTCACGAATCTTTATCTATGAGACGGGTATATTCACAATAAAAAGTAATAATCTTAACATAAAAAGTTATACTTTTTCATGGATAACCCAAATAAGAGATCTGTCTCACAAAATACGATCCGTGAGACCGTCTCACGTACGTTTTTTTTTTTAATTCTGAAAATAGAAATCACGTCCATATGATAAAACATTGAAGAGTTGGGTATTTTCAAATTCAAGGAATAAAAAAGAAAAGTAAAAAAAGGGTTACGCTCATTGAATAATATCAATATTGATTGGGAAAAAAAGAAAAAAGAAAAAGGAAACATAGTTGCAAGTCTTGGAGCCACGTGCAGCCAAGTTACAAGGGAGTGGACCGTGCAAGATATTATTTTAATCACACCATTAAGAGTTGAAAAATGGACACTAATTTATTCAACCAAATAAATATTATTAATTAACTAATACAAAACCACGAAAATTCNTATATATAAGTCTATAGTTTTTATTCATTTTGTATTGGCGATTCCGTAAGTTGTTTTGAATTTAAAACTTGTCTCGTTATTTTTCCCATGAATAAAAAAATTGAGTTGAACACACCTAAGAGGATTCCGAAGATTTGGTTAACGAGATGCTACTCTTTTCACATTATTGGCATAACCTGTTTCACGTTATTTTCCTATAAAATTATTTTACATGGTAAACTGACTAATTTTGTATCTATGTTTCTTGATAAAAATGTCTCCTTTTGTAATTTTTTGAGGACTGATTGGTATGAATATGATCTCACTCCTGACGGCTTCTGGTTCTAACTTAGGGAGGCCCACTTAGGAAGAAGATGATCACATGTTAGATCTCCACCTGTTGTTCAAAAAGTATTTGCTGTTGCCTGTTGCATTCATCTTCTGTACAAGTCCTCACTGGCAGTCTCACAATAAATTGCACCTGCCAACTTAAATTTACAGCAAGAATCCAACACCAAGTTCAGTTTATATCTGGTTTCAAATCGCAGTCAAGAAATGGAGTTTCTATGAAATGAATCTGAAATATCTGGTGTTAAAGTATTAAAAAAAATGTATCTTGTATTCTACAAAAGTTGTTCTTGATTTAGCAAAAAATACGGAGTTTTCTTTAAAATTTTTTTGCCAACTACTAAACCAGCATTTAGGGGGGGACATCCACATTCATTATGATCAGAACATGGATGCAGGAGCTGGGTTGTCGGTTAAACCAGTTAAAGAAATCTGCACCGTTGATACAAAGTCCCTCACAATCAAGATCGCAAGCGCAGGCGAGAAGCAATCCGTCGAGGAAATACTTGCCACTGTAACTCCAGATTCAATGTCAAAGAATTCATTGACATTGAATGTTATTACCGGAAACGAGGGCAAAGTTGCTGCTAAGGGGCGGCCATTTTGAATGGGCGGAAGAGCTGTGCAGAACTTGCATTAGTATCAGAACAGTGATGCTTGGCCACAACCATGCTCAAACATTGGCTGCTCAAGAAACACTGGCTAAATTAGTAAGAATGAGAAGTAAGATGTAATGTTGTTGTGTCTCGGAATAATAAATTAATGCGTGCTGACGCAATTATGTTCAGTTCATATTAGGTCTGCTGTTGAGCTTTTGCCTTTAAACACAATGCAAAAGTCACCTCAAATATTAAGAAAATTCAAGTTTTAAATCATTTGATGATGTGAAGCAAGAATAAGTCCCTTTGCGAATTGACAAGAACTAATTAAAAATTAAATTCTTTGTTATTTAACAATACAATTTCACAACCTTAAAAACTTCTTTCTTGATAGTAACTGAGAGATATGATGTTCCCAAAGAAATCAAGAAAATGAAATCTTGTAAGTACAACACCATGAGGACTGGCGGCAGTTGATTTAGAGGTGGCCGCACATCGGGAGCAGGGAAATAACGGAGATTGGTGGCGTGGAGGACACTTTTGGGAATTACAATAAGTTTGACTTTTGGGATATTTTTAGTCAAACACTGGAACGACCGCTTCCTCGTAATAAATTCCAGGACAGATCCTGCCTATTGGTCAGGCTCACCATATTGGGCCAGATTGGGCCATTTTTACAACTGTCCCAAATCCAATCACTTATTTTTACTGGCACTGGCCTAATTCAAAAAAAAAATTTAAAAAGAAAAAATTCTCATATGTTAAATTCTATGTTAATTATTGAGAAAGTTTTTTTTAAAAAAGAATCTCATTGTGAGAATAATTGATAAAGTTCATATTAAGAGTGAAATTTAATATTTTTCTCATAAAAATTAGTATTTTTCCAAGTGTCGGATTGTATAGAAGATATGTATCACAAAATTGAATAAATGAGACGGCCTCATGAAAATATATGTGTAATTCATCAATATTTCGGAAGTATGTCGCACCTCACATTGGTGAATATTTTACTATTTTAGTTTATTTACACAAATCGAACAAAGAACCATATTTTGACTCGTTTGTCAATTTTTGTCTCAAAATTTTCTACTTTTAAAATGGCCGAAATTTATAATTTTCCAAAAGTATTGGTGTATATATGAAAAAATAGCATTGAAATAAATTAATGTACTATATATTGAATAAAAAAATATTTAGAAATATTAATATTACATTAATTATACTCCAAAAAAATAAATCTGTAAAAATAATCTAATGAGAATTGTTTATGAATTTAATTATTATAATAAATTACTATTTTTTATGAATGCTAGAGAAATAAAGATTGCACATCGAACCAAAAATGCATAATAGCTTAATTTAGTTCACGAAGTTGTAGTAATAGAAATGAGATGGAGAAAATGTTAAAAAGGATGATACTTTAAGAAATTTAAATCACGGAAAGGTTATATTGTAAACTATTTGATAAATAAGTGAAATGGAGCAAAATCAACTCCCATTCGGTCATTGAATGGTTTTATGAAAAGTGGGGCGGTGCAGATATGTCAACGGGAGGTCAATTGGAAGATCGGAGCTTATTGCGCTCTTATTCATCGGCCTCCGGCGGCGATTTGGAACGAGGAGGCAGCCAATCACCGCCGAGGAAAAACATTGGCTCAAATAATAAAGGGTGCCTCCCGTCGGATCTTTTGAAGCGGTTGGATCGTGGGTTATCGGGTTCGGGTAGCAGATTATCGGTTAATCTTCGATCGGAGAGGGATCATCACCGGCACCCTTCTCCTGCTTCACCTTCTACTTCGAATCATTTTGTCAGTGCCGATGCCGATTCTGGCGATAATTCTCTTGGGAATAGTGCGCCACCTGAGTGGGCATTGCTGCTCATTGGGTGCCTACTTGGTGTCGCTACAGGTCTTTGCGTTGCCGCGTTCAACCGTGGGGTTAGTTCAGAAGTTCAAGGTCTTTGAATTTGTGTTAATTTTTTGTCGGTTGATGAACGAAGTTGAAAACTTTGTTGTCTGTTTTGGATTGAATTGGCTATCCGATTATTTTGTTCAATGTTGAGGTACTAAGTTATATTTTTGCTTAGGCAAAAGGCCAGAAAAGAGGTGATACTTGAAATGAAAGGCCGGTTGAAATGCGCGTATGGAATTCAACTGCGTTGTGATGAAATTTCACCAAGAAATTTGCTATTGTGACAATCTAAGGTAGTTAGATGGCAGAAATTGGATGGAATATGCTTTTCACTAAAGAGTTTCTGCTGTCCTTTAGTTTAGTTCGGGTTCTTGGATCGACGGTTTAACATAACATTTAGCATCCTTGTTTGTTTTTTTGGTCAAATTTTTGTGGATGGAAGACCCTAGATTTAGGGTTTATTGATTAGCCAGGATTTTTGCCTAGTTGGCCAATATAGCGTAAAAAACTTAGAGGGCAAATCATAATTTTGCATGATAAGATTTATTTATATATATTTTTAACTTTTAATTGATAGAGAAACTAATTAAGTTGCATTTGACATAGTGAAATTAGTAGAGTTGATTTTGATGCAAGTAATGACAACCTTTCTGGTTTTTATTTTTAGGAAAGATTGCAAAATGTCTGATATGTGCTGAATGCAGGTACATGTGATACACGAATGGGCATGGGCTGGTACACCGAATGAAGGTGCTGCTTGGCTTCGGTTACAAAGGCTAGCTGATACTTGGCATCGGATTCTTTTGATACCAGTTTTGGGAGGAGTTGTTGTGGGTGTTTTGCATGGTCTTCTTGAAATATTAGAACAAATAATGCAGTTCACTTCTTCCCAGGAACAAGGCTTTAATGTGTTTGCTGCAATCGTCCCCATAGTGAAGGCAATACAGGCTGCTATAACTTTAGGTACCGGTTGTTCTTTGGGGCCTGAGGGTCCAAGTGTAGATATTGGAAAATCGTGTGCCAACGGTTTCTCGGTAACGATGGAGAATAATAGGGAAAGGAGAATTGCTCTCATTGCTGCTGGAGCAGCTGCTGGAATTGCTGCAGGTACCCCACTTGTCTATTTTATGTGATGCTTCTTTTAATGTTAGCTCCACTGTTGGTTTTATGCCCGGTTTTATCTTCCTTTTGAATTGTCAAGCTTTCCTTTTTATTTCTTCCATCTTTCTCTGTTTCCTGAATTTGTTTGGGGTGGGGGCAGTGGAAGGATGGATTGGGAATCTTTTTACCTGGAAAATTACATTGTTCTGTGAACTACTGCCACATAACTATGTATATGACTTAGTGTCTTCTTACGTATATTTTGTTTTCAATCTTCATGGTAGATAGGCTGTGTTAACGTTTCAGTTGCACTTCAGGTTTCAATGTTGCAGTTGCTGGATGTTTCTTTGCTATTGAAACAGTTTTGAGGCCTCTACGTGCAGAAAACTCTCCTCCATTTACTACCGCAATTATAATATTGGCTTCTGTTATCTCATCGACAGTCTCAAATGCTGTGCTTGGGGAGAAACAGGCGTTCACAGTGCCCGCGTATGATTTGAAATCTGCTGCTGGTATCTGATCTGATTTTTGTTTGTTTTGTAAAACTGAAAGCATATTGGACGTTCTGATTGACTGATGTCATTATTCTGAATCAATGCACTGTCGTGCTGCCTGCGAATGTTCAGTGTTTTACTTTTGTTAGTCTTAGCCTAGGTTGCCATAATTCATCTAGTCACTTGCTTTTTTGTTTGTTGGATTGAAAGCATACTTGCTGAAAAATATGTTGCACGGCCTTTACTATCAATATTGATTTTTTTTCCTGATTCGTAAAAAAAAAAAAGAAGTCAAAATAGAGTTTGTACAAGTTGCACTGGGCATACCTAGGGAGATATTACATGACAAATTATCATAGCATGCATGGGTTTGTTGAAAACTTTAAAATGCTTACATAAATTCCAATGTTAATGAAACTGTTGGCCTTCTCTGGATTTCTTTAATATTATTTATCCTACAGAACATTCATGTGGAGAAATAATAGATGCTTAATTTTTTATAGGAAGTATTATGGTTGCCTGTCAACTACTTAAAAAAATATTAGCCAGTGGTCTGATGTGCGTGGTTGGAAGAGTATTGGTGATTGTGCCGTGGACTTTTGAATAGAATTTTTACCTGTTTAATTTTGCTAAATGGGTGTGCATGTCTGATCAAATATTCCTTTTTTTCCTCAGAGCTACCTTTGTACCTTATATTGGGAATGCTCTGTGGAGTAGTAAGTGTCGCTTTCACACGCTTGTTGGCTTGGTTCACCAAGGCGTTTCTGCTGATCAAAGAAAAATTCGGGATCCCAGATGTTGTGTGTCCTGCTTTGGGGGGTTTAGGAGCTGGGTTAATAGCTCTCAAATATCCTGGAATATTGTATTGGGGTTTCACTAACGTTGATGAAATTTTACGCACCGGAAAGTCTGCATCAGCACCTGGAATCTGGCTTCTAGTTCAATTATCTGCAGCAAAAGTGGTGGCTACTACTCTATGTAAAGGGTCTGGCCTTGTTGGTGGCTTGTATGCTCCCAGTTTGATGATTGGTGCTGCAGTGGGTGCTGTATTTGGGGGCTCTGCTGGAGAGCTTATCAACTCAGCTATTCCGGGAAATGCTACCATTGCCGAGCCACAGGCTTATGCATTAGTAATGTCCTATATGCTTTAAGTCAGCCATATTTCTTTCAATTGCTTCTTTGTTCTATACCATTTTGAATATTAACATTGTACCTGCCACTACCGAGCTCTGTTGCAGGTTGGAATGGCTGCAACATTAGCTTCTGTTTGTTCAGTGCCCTTAACTTCTGTTCTTCTTCTCTTTGAGCTGACGAGAGATTACAGAATATTACTTCCTCTCATGGTAAGTCTCGATCTCTTGTCTGTGTTTCTGGAACGACTCTCTTATCCTGCAATAGTCGCATGAACTCTACTTGTTGCAACATTTGATTTTATATGAGTGCATATAGGTTCTTTTTCTTGTTTTACAAGTCGATCCCTTTAAAAAGTGTAGCAATATCATTATTTTCATAATCAGTCAGGCTCACCCCGTTTCTCCGAATTTGGCAAGGGAAAGAGGTGCTTGACAATAGAATGATGGCATGGTTACTCATGTTTTTAATTTAGAAATGACCATTGTTTTCTTATTTTTTATTTTTATGAATTGTTTTATTTACTAATGGAGGAGATAATGCCTCGTCTTATTTACTTGATGTAGTTTGTTTTGGCACTTCGTGCTAAATCGTGACGGAGGCAGAATATTGTACATGCTATGCATAGAATGGGCTTAGATGTTTTCTAATACATGTAGTAATCGTCATCTTTCCTTCTCTCTTTTATCACCAAGTTATTTTTTTAGAGTGTGTGATGATCTTAAATAATCCTTACAAAAGCCTCTGCAAACACCTGTTTTAGTACGTAATTTAATCTCTTTCTATGTTTGGTGTCTGAAACCCTTTATTTACTGGCCGCTACGACATTTATGAGGTAGAACCTAAATTTTTTACTCGGTCTTGTTATAAAGTATGGGAATGAATGGTTGTGCCTATTGAATATATCTCTAACGGGGTATTTCGTAATTTTTTATTTGTAATCTTTGTATGATAATAGTCATTCACAATGTGGTAACTTGATTTTTATGTGGCAACAGGGGGCAGTTGGACTAGCAATTTGGGTGCCCTCGTTGACAACTCGGCAGAAGGAAACAGAGGTGTCAGATACAAAGCATTCTCCACTTGCTTATTCCATTCTTTCACCATCTGAAGACAAAAGTGAGGATACAAGGAGAATCACTGGTGAAAGAGATGATATAGAACTCTCGATCATTGGTAATACTGGTACATATCAACTAACAGAAGTTGAAAGTTTACTAGAGAATTTAAAGGTCCGTCTCCTGTCCTCCCTGGTAAAACTGTATCGGAAAAGAAGCCATTTATTTTATCATCTGTTCTATTTCATTTGTGAAGTTGGAGGTTCTATTATTGCTATGAAATATATTTAGCATTTTCCTTATATTATCAGGTCTCTCAGGCTATGTCACATAACTGTTTGAAGGTTTCTCCTTCCCAGAGTCTCAGAGAGGTACTAAACTGTATGTCTGATGGTCAACAGAATTGTGCCCTTGTTGTTGATGCTGATGATTATTTGGAAGGAATTTTAACCTATGGTGACATTAAACGATGGTTGTTCAGGAGGTCTGGTGATGCTTCCTCCTGGAGCTCAACGGATGTATGTTTCTTTAATAAATATCTTATGGGCATGTAAAATACAATTTATCGTATGGTCTTTCCCCTGTGAAAATACAGAAAAATTTTGTTTGTCCTCTTTTATTTGCTATCTGCCATAGGGAAATGATATTTCATACAACAGTGTAGTTACTGTGAATTCTTTTGTAGGTAAACACATGCACCGTCTCTCCTGTATTTACACGTGGAATAAGTTATCGTGGAAGAGAACGTGGACTTCTGACATGCTACCCAGGTACCGATCTGGCAATGGCTAAGCAGCTAATGGAGGCAAAAGGAATAAAACAATTACCAGTGGTGAAACAGTCTGAAGATGCTCAAAGAGAAAAAAGGCGCAGAGTTGTGGCTGTTCTTTACTATGATTCGATCTGGATTTGTCTCAGGTGCTTGCTAGTTTATTTTATAGTTTACATCACTTCGCGGTCCTGCTGTTTCTTTGAGCTTGCAGACCTTCTCTTTCATACTTGAACTGGAACTTGTTTCCTTATTTCTCTTAGATGCCAATTTGGCCAGTAATATGTGCTTTTTATTGTTAAACATGTTCCTACAAGTTTCCACCCAAGATGGGTTTATTTTATTTATGTTATATTGAGTTCCTTGTATTTCTCACATGGAATGGGGTCAAGAGTTTTTTGTAGTTCTGTGAGGCTCTGCTGGAAGAATGGCTATGCTAATTCTTTAGATAGATGCTTTTAAATATTTTAGTTTTGCTTGTATTCAAACCTTATTTAATGTTTCACGATTGTGTTCCATTTCATTCTATCTTCATTTTTTTTAAGCACGTACCACTTCTCTGTACCTTTGAAACACGAGTTTGTTGAACAAAAAGACGCAAGTTTTGTGTTTTTGTTTTATGCCTACGCACTTGGTTTGGTTATGATCAGTAGTTACACTATTTTTCCTCAAGTGTATGATACAATCCTGTTTTATTTTATTGAGGCACTATGATATGTATGCTATTAAAAATTTTGTATGTTCATCTACCATTCAATACATCCATTAATTGCTTCTTCTGGATTATGTGTAGGGATGAGATAAATCACAGGAAGTCAATCAACCAGCAACAAGAAGATGACTCTGGGATGATCGTCATAAATGGTCATCAATGACAGTTATGCCAATAACAGCCAGAAATCGACATTTTCTTCACAAGGCCGGGTGAGTTTCTTTCGTAGAAATTACTTTCCTGCCTGGATTTTGTTTCACAAGATTGTATAGAAATAACGTGTACTTCCTAATATAAAAACTAACTTTGTTGCATTCGCTTAATACCACGTGCCATATATGTTACTGTTTCTTATGTAAATTAAGGCGTTATTTAGACATACAAAGGAATTGTACCAGCAAGCGCGTTGCTTAGGGCTTTGCCTGATCCAGTGCACTCCGCATGATTGAAGCGACTTTGACTTCGGCGGACTGTTACTCTCTATTATGTATCTTTATATGAGATATTTATACATCCACTGAATTCAAAGAAATTACACATAACATCCATGAGATGGTCTTTTATTAAATTGTAGTCAGTATAACACATCCGACCAGCACAAACCAAGCTTGAAGTCAATCATGGATAAATCTAAAAATTCTATTGTATCTTGTACTATTTATTGATATTTTCAAATTTTAAAATATGACATGCCATTAAAAAATTTCTAAATTATATTATTTTTATAATTTATAGTCTGAAAAAACTTTTATTAAAAATAAATAAATACAAATACATCCGATTCTTAACAATCTGAAAGCACATTTTCCGTTAACATTGTCAATACACGGAAAAAACAGAACATAAAATATACTTACAATTTTGTTTTGAGTTAACCTAGGCCAGAGGAAAAGAAATACTATTCCTTGATATTCCTTCAACGAATGAGGGAACTTCAAGCTGTGTCCACCGAACTCTTGATGAGGATTTGATGAGACAAACTCATTTCTTCGTGACAACTGTTCCAGTTGTATGTTTTCAAAGACATAATTTGCGCACACTTCTGGGCTTTATATCATAAAACGAGAAAGAAAAAGCGTTTTTAGATAAAAGCAGATCGACCACCCCTCCGGCTATGTCTATCATAAGCGGTGTTGAATTTGTCAACCAGTTCGTTCATGGTGCTGCCAAAACAACCAAATACAATAATGTTAATTAGATGAAAAAACAAGATATAATGGATCAAATGTCAAGAAACGTTAACCGCAATTGCCAATCAGAGTTATTTTCGGTAACAAGTCTACTTCCATTTCAACGGCAATATAGGGACAAATCTTCAATAAAAGGAAAAAAAAAAGGATTACAGACATACCTCGAACAATTGGTGAACATGGCAAGGTAAGTTATCAACAAAGTATCGTTATATTCCTGGAATTCATAAAATTGAGTTAAATTTGGGCTCAGAAGATAGATAGAAGAAACTCTTTTATGCCTAGATGCCATACTAGATTTACTGCAACTTTTCACGTAATTTCAGACTGATAATTTCTCCCTAGATTCTAAGAGAACGGAGAGTACAAAAGGCTGCAAATTTTAGAATTAGAGAAACCAAAATCCCCAGAGAGCACTAACCATCAAGAAATCATCTTGAAATTTTTCAGATTCAATGGCTGGTAATCGTCTAAGTAGACTGGATACTTGCCTCAGCAATGAATTCTCTGATGGGATTTCCCCTGAAAGCAGTAGCAATGCTGGTGAACAACTAATAAGCATGGTATTTCAAAGAAGATAGTAATCAGAATTCATCCCATGCACTCAGTCTCAATGGCTTTATATCTAATCTATCTAATACCTTAAAAATCGCTTTACACGTCAATTGTGTATGATAAAAACTGAACCTTTCATCAAACCAATGCTGAGAAAAGACTAAGCAAGTCTACGATTTCTTCGTTAAGTGGAAGTTATCCATATAGAACAAATAAGGACTCTGAATTTCTCTCTTGAGACTTTTCTCATGCATCAGAATAATAAAAATATATAGAAAAGAACACCAACACCTCCCATACAATTTTTTTTGTATATCAGAACCGATATTCATTTGTAAACAAATCAAGATCCACAGATAGAACATCATCCTGTACGAACTTTCAAGAGTTGATATTGGCATTTCAGATGATAATACTTGACTGTTTCACGGGATTAATATAAGTTGGCATCCGGTTGTAATGAAATAAATGAGATTCCTTTAAGATCTTTGTCCAGTCATATACAATATCGCATCATAAAAGGGAGAGGAAAATAATCAACCATACCTTTTTGCATGGCAAGAAGATAGTGATGGAGGACTCTGATTCTACTATTCAGCATCTTGATGGCACTGTGTATGCCAGTAAGGTGAGCAGCCACTACAGAAAAAGGTAATCGTGCATCCATATGCTAATGAGCCACGGAGGAACGACAAAGGCAGACAGAGAGACAGAGAGAGAGAGCGGGGGGGGGGGGGGGGGGGGGGGGGGGGGGATAATGGCAAATTTTGAAATTATCAGAAAAAGGAGACTCACGCTGAGTTGCAGCTGAACCTCCATCCGATGGTTTTAGATGGGCGACATGATCAACCGATATTCTCTCTGCTTCTACTGTCTAGCAAGCACAAAAAAAATCTGTCTCATATAGTTTATTGCTTGCTTGAAACATGACCCAAAAAAGGAAAGAAAACAAAATATACCTCTATGGTGTAACTGGACCGAACAAATATAAGCTGAGGGATGCTATCAAAGACATGCAACTCTTGAATGACAACCATTCATCAGGAAAGGGAAAGAAAGAAATAGAAGCTCATTGTCAGATAAATTGTGACTGAACTATGGTAAAAAAAGTAATCAAACAGTAATAACCATGAGGTTCATCAGTTGGACGGGAATCTCTATTACTATAAAATCACAAGAAGTAGAGATATTGCTTCAGTCGCCAGCGATGAGAGCGATAGTTTCCTAAAAGAAAAAAAGATTATATTGTTTCCTCCCAGGCTTCATGATTGAAATGCAAACGGCTCAAAAACCCGGATTATATACATGATGAATGAGATTATTCGTCTGCTCAGCTGCATACTAGTTCGCATCATTTACATCTTAATGAATCTAGATTATTTTGTTGCCTATTCAAAGCCAAATACAAAGATGAGTACCATAATGTTAAAATTTCAAATGATAAAAGATAGGTCTTTCTATGGAGGAACAATAATACGGGACCAGCAAAAGTCAAATAAGAAGAACACATTTTAAAACGTGGTTAGCAGCACTGAAAAAAGTATATATAATGGATCTTGTGCTTATCAGAGCGTATAGGTTGACAAGCACAATTCTGATAGAGGGATAACACGAATTGCATAGAAATCGATAAACTGTTGAACCTTGGAGACCAATTAAATGGTAGGCTTTCGGGGCATTTATTGATTATAAATAACAAATAATACCGCTTTCAAAAATTGTAATGGGAAACGCATACCACTTTCAAATATTGTAACAGGCAGATCTTTCTGCGCAGGATTAATTGAAGGATTGATAAGAACATAAACAGGATTCTCGTTGATATCCATCAACTGTTAAAACAAAGAGTTTCTCATTAGAGTCACATAACTAGTACAACTTTTGTTATCACAGCATTAAAGAAACAATGAAATATGTGTCCACTGCCTTAAAACAGAAGCAACAGTCAAACAACATGTTCAGGAACCATCTAGTTTGGATGTGAATGATTTGAATGACTTTCAGGGAAACTTAACTATGGTATTTTCTCATCAATTCTTGTTTGTGCTAGTCCACAGCAGCGTTTATCGCAGAGAGGTGAACCCTTCAAAGTACATCAAGATTTTCCACTTGCCATTTTGTCTTTGTAATTTATTAAGCTTTCCAAACAATTATAGCTTAATATGAAGATATTCAATGGGAAATCTATATAAATCTTGGTGCAGCTGACAATCAATAAGACAGACTCACAGCTTTATGAATGATCATATCGGACTCTTGAGCATCGCTCCCAGTCGAGTACCATCCTAGAACATAAAAATGCGGAAATACCTTCTTATCTGCTCGTTGGACATCAAGCATAACTGTTTTCAGATTCTTCTACCCATATCAAACCTAAACACGAAAAAATAAGTAATAAATAAAAAAACATACAAAGCTCTTGTTTTTTCTCGAGAAAAGCACGGTCGAGAGAGTGGGTGGAGGAGTCATAGAGAAGCTCGAAGCTGTTGAAGATCTCCACCGTCCGGCCGCGCTGGACACCGATTACACAGCCAAAAACGCGCTGTGTTTGGGTAGGCTGCAGCGATGAGGCGTCGACTCCGTTGGGCGCGGAGTGAGGCGGAGCAGACTGTGACTTGAACCGAGTAAAGTGATCGGAGATGTTGACAATGACGAGTGGATGTAGCTTGAATGTGAGGCCGCTGCTGGAAGACGACGCCATCCTCTTCCTCGATCTCCCCTGCCTGCTTTGGAAATTCTGTCACAACCGAGGGTTTTAGTTTTATACAGCTTTTTCCTTTCCTTTTGTGTTGCTTATTCCAGCGTCCACCAATAGAATCAAGCTTAGATAAATTGTAATACGATCTCACGAATCTTTACACATGATATATATCAATTTTATTGATATTTATAATAAAAAATTATATTTTTAAGCTCCGTTTGGTACGTGTGATGAGATAAGTAAATGATTAGTAATTAGAGTTATTAAAAAATGAGAGATATGGATTAATAGTATGGTGGGATAAATAACATGATATTTGGTATGATTTTAAAATGATTGATTAATTTTTTAAATTTTATTACAATGATCAAAATGTCCCAAATGTTAGTTAAATATATATTCTTAAAATAATTGGATAGATAATTAAATATTTATAATTATAATTTACATTTATTAAAATTAATTTAAATATATTTATTAAAAATAAATTTGTAAATATATATTTATTTTAATAATTAAAATAGCAATAATATTTTGAATGTTAATGTTAAATAAAGTTTAGAAATAATTACAATATTATTGTTTTTTTAAAATAATTATAAATATTTTTAAAATAATTTGATAGATAATTAAATATTTATAATTATAATTTATATTTATTAAAATTAATTTAAATATATTTATTAGAAATATATTTGAAAATATTACGGTAATCATTAAACAAAATAAATTAGAATTTAATAAATATTTATTTTCATAAAAAAAATTAATTAACAAGATTAAAAATTTATAAAAATTTAATTTAAGATAGATTTGCATTACAATTTATTTTCTTTAAAATGATTGAAAATAATAAAAATATATGAAATTAATTTATAAAAAATATAATAAAAATTTAAATATCATATTAATTATTAAATTTTCACTAATTTTAATTTTCATATTATATTGAAGAAAACAATTCAAGGGTATTAGGGTCAATTTGCAATCTTATCATTATTACTATTCAAAAATTATACATTATCACACCTTTGAGAAGGGATATTTAATCACACAAATAACATAAATAATGAGGGCTTTCAATCATAATCAAGAGCCTCCATGTTAAATTAAAAATGAACCAAACATGAGATAATGGATGATTATTTAGTAATCATTCCCTTATCATGGCTACCAAACATAGCCTTAGTATAAAAAGTAATTTTTTTTATGGACGACCCAAATAAGATATTTGTCTCATAAAATACGACATGTAAGACTGTCTCACACAAATTTTTGCTTAAAAGAAGATATTTGATGTGATGTGAGGTGAGATGAGAAAAAAGAAAAAGATTATGTATGAGTTAGAAGTTTTAAAAATTCATTCAAATATTTGAGTCGAACAAAAGATAAGTTTTGACAATTTATAGTTGTACTTTATGTTTCAATGTTTGTATGTTAATGAATTTCATTAAGTTATTAAAAATCTATTGAAATTTTGAATACATCTAGACTTTTATATAGTTTTTAAAAATCAATATTAAATATCATTTGTTTTTTTAAAACTTTATGAAAGTCTGTTCTGAATATCACTAGATTTCTATAAAGTATACAGAAGTCTTGATTGAATACATATGGACTTTTAAAATCTACAAAAATATTAAAATTCATTAAATTTCTTACAATGAATACATATCTCTTAGTATTAATCACCTACTGGCGAAAATTTGTAGATTATATAAAAATAAATAAACTTTAAATATGTTATTTTTATCAAAGTTCTGCAAATTAAGTAAGAAAATGATTTATTTTGTTATTTTAAAAATCCATTATCCTTTCATTTTGTAGATAAGGGGTGATATAAATATTGTTGCAATATTATATTATAAAAATCAATTATTTTCCGAGACAATGAATTTACTAATCTTTTTAAATATGACTTTAATTTTATGTTCATTTTATTTATTATTACATCCATATAATATATTTTCTTAAAAAAAATTATCGGTGGATTAATGTTAATATTAATTAATAATTAGTAAAGGAAAAAAGACCCCCGGAACCGCCTTCGTGCATCAGCTGCAGATAACAGACAGAAGCCCCCCCATACCTTGATTTTCCCGATGTAATTTAATCTCTGTTGAACAATAAGAGCAAAGGTTGTGACTTTCTTTCTGTAGCAGAAGCAGACCAAAGGTCTTTAACCTGAGGAAGAAGCAGGGATGGCGATGCGGGAGCTAGTCACTGGTGGCGCCGCCTGTGCTGTGCCGGGCTCTTCTTCTTCATCTAATCCTTTCGGTGCTCTCGCCAACGTTCTCGTTGGGTCATCCTCCAAGACCCAGGTTTTCTATTACTTTCTAAAGTCTGTCTTGAAGATTTTGGGGCATGATTGATTTTAGTCTGTCATTTTCAAGTTATCTGATAAAATTGGTGGTTAGGACTGAGAAGTATTGCGTTGGGGACAGCGTGGGTTTTAATTGATTAATTATTATCCGACGGACACCTATAAAACTTTTTTGGATATTGAAATTGAGATAGCTGAAATTTTTTATATTCTAACTGATAAACACAGTAACTCTGCAACCAGAGATTGTCTGCTAATGGATGTCACCCATCCGTTGTTGAAAATATCATTGTTGTTTGGTTCTGTGTCTTATGTTCTCTGGAATTGATATACTTTCTTTTAGAACATTCCTTAATTCCGGAATGTTTGATTTATGTTGCTAAACAGGAAAGGTTGCGAGAGATTCCCACATCAGCCACTACAGTACCCGATGGCAATTTGTATGGGGGAGTGGGAGATCCCCTTGCAGCTCTTCCTGGATCAGAGCTCGAACATACCCTGCATCCTAATGCACAGGTTCACATTTTTATTTTCTATAGGTATGTGGTTTGTTGGTATACCGGATGACCATCCCGTTATCTTCGTCTAGGGTGCAGAATTTCTTCAAGGATTCCATTATGTGGATCAAAATAGATTTTCTGATGCTTGGGATGAGATACAAAGGCTTCCTCAAATCCCCCCTTTTCAGGGCGACGGTGTAACCAACTTTCCTTTGGAGCGACCTCAGCTTCAATCTGATTTTAATGGTGAATTTTACAGTTCTTTGCTACTGTTTTGGGGTCATCACGCTCATTATCATTTTTTCTTTATCTTTTTTTTCGATTGTAAACAAAGATATCGAACTTTCCTGGGAAAGTGTCTCATCACACATTTTTTCCAATTTTCCAACCTTCTCAAGCTTTCCCAGAACAATAGTTTTCATTTCAGATTTCTGATATTATTTCTAAAGTTCCTCGTGGTGTTCTAATTTTGATAAGCGATGACAATGTTTGAGCATGGTAGGACGATTATTTGTAGTATTTTTCAAGTTGACTACCATTCAAGCAAGATGGTCTTGATTTTAGTTAACAAGTTCATTGCTATAAATTATAAATTATCCCAATTTTATTGATGATAAGTTTCGAATTCGTGACGAGCTATTATCTTTCAGGGCCACCTCAAAGAGTGTTGTCAAATTTTTTGCACTCATTTATTCACAGCAATCACGGAGTCATACCTTTTCGTCCGGCTTCTCTTCCTGTGTTAGGATTGTCTGAAGGTGACAAGCGATGCATACGTGATCGTAGCAGTATCATGGCTCGCCATCTTTTTGCTGATAAGAGTGAAGACTTTATTTGTGCACAGGTTATATTAGTAGCACATGTTATATTTATAAATGGTTATTATTGATGAAGTTCTATGACATCATACAATAAAGTTACCATGTTTTGTTGTTCATAGTAATTCAAAAAATTGTCGTTCCCTTTCGGTTGATTTTAATTTGCATCCTTTTCGTGCCGATGGCTCTTTGACCAGTCCAATTATAACTTACCAGTTTTAATTACCCTCATTGTCGTGTGATGTACACTATATCTTCATGGGCAATTATATACATCTGCTATCAGTGTAGCTGCATGACTTTTCTTTCGGGATTCCTGAAAATCGAATCAGCCCTTTTAAACATGTCTATATATCCTCAATTGGTAATGGAGGAGTACCTGCATAACTATAACGATATGATTGTACGACATCAAATCAGAGAAAACAACTTTTCACTGAGCTGACATGAATCCGTCTCATTCATTTTGAAGGAGTAATTTTATTTGGGAGCCGTCTGGTACAAACTGACAATGATACCTCAGATCTATAAGTTTAAAATTTTTCTTTGCAGGTTAATGCTCTTTTATCTTCTTTAGAAATTGATTATGATACCAAGGCTAGAAGCCATGGGCCTGGGAGATTTTCAGAGATGGAGGAGTTTTGGAATGAGTCACAAGGTATGAAACCTCGGCTTCATTCCACAGATGGGTGGGTTGCTGAATTCACTAAAAACCGAGCACATGATGATCCAAATCTGTGGGTTCAGTCATTTGAACGACAACATGGTGCCAGCGGTTGGGCTTCTGAATTTGAGCATGTAAGCAAGTGATTCAGATTGTATTTCTTTCTTGCCAAATTGTTATCATTTGGTATTGAAAATGGTAAAACATGGCGAAGTTTTGACTACATTATCCACAATCAATGCCTTTATCATTATTGGCCATCATCAATTTTTAAAGATCGAGCATGTATTAAGTTTAAGCATGTTTCTATGAGCAAATTTCATTCTCTTCGAAATGGTGAATCATGATGGTTTCATATGTTAACCTTTCATCTCTCAGCTTGATATCTGTTTGTGGATGTTCTTTGTCTGTCTTCATCCCATGAAAGGAAAATTTATGTGCAAATCCTTTAATAAAAAGAATTCTATGTGCATGTTTTGTGTCGAAATCAGAAGATACAAAACCAAGATAAAAAATAAACACTTTCCTCTGTCAGCTAATAAAGTGGTGTCCTTAACACAACGATGAGAACGGAAAAGGGATTTCATTCCCTTGTTGCTATGCTTTGTAAATTTTCAGGAGCAGTTCCAAATAGCGGCAGTTGGTCCGACGAGAGTTTCAAATAGTTCTCTTTCAGCTGCAGTGGAGAAGTCTCGCATGCTAGCAAACACGTTAGCGCAAAATGGTGACCCTAAATTTCAGGTAATATTCTACAGTGAATGGAATTTAAGTACCGGACACGGTTATTAGTGAGTTCTGTTATCAATATTGCGTAGACCAATAGTTGTGGAATTACATTCCTAACCTCATCACTAAATCGACTGTAATGCTACCAAAATGAATAAGATGTATATAAGAAGCTATAGCAAAAATGATAATAGGCTGGCTTCATTACATGAGTCCTTTTTCAGTGAAACTGACACCTACTTGTTATGCCTTTTGGGATTGCACAGAATTCAAAGTTCCTTCAGTTTCTATCAAAGATGAGCCGTGGTGAAATGATTATTGAGGACAATCAAATCAAACCTGCTGCAGTTTCTTCTCCTGGAGATTGGGCAACCGAATATGAGCAACAACATAGGGGAGGCCAGTCATGGGCTGACCAGTTTGTGAATCAGCAGGTGAGTACAATCTTGATAAAGACATCACTAGCAAGCTTTTGGCTTATCTTTGTTGATTTTGTTCCTTATATGATTCACTATGGGTGATGGTTGCCTCATTCTGTGTTAAGGCTGTTCAATCTTTCAACTCAACTCCGCTGATGTGGAAAAAAAGGGAAACATTTGAAAATTTGCTCTGATATGTGTGTATGAGAGAGAGTACAACGATTTTATGAAAAATTAAATAATGTAGTGATTATTGGAAAAGTAGATGGGAAAAAGTATGCTTGTGTAATTATTTGAGTTGAATTGTTAAATGATGTGTTGGGTAAACCACCACACACACACCTGGATGCAATTGCTTTATAGTGATGTACAGTTTTCATTTTCTGTATTGTGAGTGTGGAGCGATAGTTTATATTAATATATGGGTCTCTGTGTTGTCTTCTTTAGCTTACACCTGGACCCAATAGCTGGGCTAATGAATTTGCTTCTGAACATGGGCATCGTGGAGTGGAAGAGAATGAGTGGGTCAATGAATTTTCCAGGTTGAATGTCAATGACTGGTCCGAAGAATTTGAGCGTCAGATGGCTGATGGAACACTATATGATACGTCTGCGGATAATTGGGCGAATGCATATGATGAGTAAGTTCAATGTTGTTTTATAGAAGTTGGGGAGAGAGGCTAGCATTCCTGCATTTTTATCTGAAAGTATTATAACTATAATAGTCATGTGTTTCGAGGGATTTGGTTATTTCCCACAGTCAAATGGTCAATTGATTGCCGACTGTCGAACATGTGATGTAGAAAGAATCAATTGGTTGTACAGCATAAACGAGAATTTTATAGCTGAATACCTTAGAGTGGTTTTATAATAAAATTGCTAACATGTTGTTCTTTTCTCCCCTGATCCATCAAAGGTATCAACAACTTTTTTTGAATTTGTATTTGTGAGTTTGCCAATGCATTTTGTCTTCTATATCATAAGCAGTGCAACCATTTCATACGTGTGAATGCATTGTGTGGAATTGTTGGTTGTAATCCTCCTTTAGAAACAATCAGTGGCAGCAATGAAACTCATCATCTGATGTATGACAAAATTCGTGTCTCCACCATGTCTTGCTTGCTCACTGCATAGATACTGAATGCTTGAGACCCTTGTTCTTTTTATGTGTCGTGTATGGTAACTTTCATTGAGCTGGGGCATCAATATCGAACTAAGCACAAATAATCAACCCTTGAAGCAAACTGGCACAAGGAAAGAGGACCCGAACAGCCTTCTAAGTTAAAAATATTCAAGTGCAACAGTATAAATTTGAGTTTAAATACCTTGAATGGTTTGCAATTGTTTGGATTTTGATGTTCAGGTACCTAAATGAACAATCAGCACTGAAGCTGAAATCAGAAACATCGAGGGGGGTATATGTTTTCTCTGATCTAAATCCATATGTTGGTCATCCTAATCCCTTAAAGGAAGGGCAGGAACTGTTTCGCAAGGGACTTTTAAGCGAGGCAGTTCTTGCTCTAGAGGCTGAGGTTCTAAAGAATCCTGACAATGCAGAGGGTTGGAGATTGCTTGGTATAACACATGCGGAGAATGATGACGATCAACAGGTCTTAATTGTATTTAATTTACATATTGGTCCTTTCCATTCAGATTAATTTTAAATCTTGTTGTATTGTGGTGTTTTGTGGAATTCTAAATCTTGCTATAGTTTTTCTTTTTTTCTTGTTGTCAAGGTTCTAAAATTCGCTAGTAGCTAGTCGGGCACCAGAGCAACGTTTAGGCGGGGACTAGGGGTTGTTAGACGGATTCGACGGTATCAACATAATAAGATGAAGTTTGGTGTGTTAGAGCTAGCCAACAAATCGCTTTTCTTGTTGGACTTTGGTTCAGGGCTTATATTGGGATTCTAAGAATAATTAATAACCCAAAAAACTTTTCCAAAAAAAACCCAAAAATAAATTTTAATTAATCCTAGGACCGCCTAGCTGCTAGGCGGCCGCCTAAGCCGATTTTTAGAACATTGCTTGCGGTATTTCATTGCCTGCATATTTTTTAAAATTGAGGATATCTAAGAGTTCACGACTGCATGAGATTATTACAAAATGAAGTTTAGAGTAAATCATATCTGAGATTTTTCATCAACAATTTCTAAGTTGAAGTTTGGATTTGAGGTGCTCATATATCCTCCTTGTCTCTTACAATAATCTCCTATTACAGGCTATTGCAGCCATGATGCGTGCACAGGAGGTTGATCCAACAAACTTGGAAGTACTACTTGCTCTTGGTGTGAGTCATACAAATGGTTGGTAGTTACCTTGGCGAAGAGATCAAATTTAACAAGAATGTGCCACTATTTTTGTTGTTACAGTACTATTGGCTGTATCTGTATTTGTCTATGGCTACATAATTTATAAGATCCCATTGTTTAGCGACTTTTTTTTACACTTACTTTTGTTCATTAATTTTTCAGAGTTGGAACAAGCAGCTGCATTGAAGTACTTGTATAGTTGGCTACGCCATCATCCTAAGTATGGGGTCATTGCCCCTCCGGATCAACCTGACAATCTTTACTATGCCGATGTAAGGGTAGTTGGGACTTCATCCCCTCCTCCATGCTGCAATATGTTCCCTATTTGCATACGTGCATTTGACATAGGACCTCATCTGATGGTCTCCTTGTTTTTATACTTTTAAAACATCTTAATAAAAGTATTCATTTCCAGTGGTTTCGATTGGACTTGGTACAGGTGGCAAGGTTATTTAACGAGGCATCTAAAATGTCACCCGATGATGCTGATGTGCATATTGTACTGGGTGTGATGTACAACTTGTCTAGAGAATATGAAAAAGCAATTGAAGCTTTTCAGACTGCTTTGAAACTCAAACCACAAGACTATTCCCTCTGGAATAAACTGGGTGCAACACAGGCCAATAGTGTCCAGAGTGTCGATGCTATTTTTGCTTACCAACAGGTAACTTTCGTAAACTTCTTTTGTGTCCATTTATCTCAAGAAAATGTAAGGTTGGACCATTCAGGTAGAATGTGGCTATTAATAATTGCATCAGTGACCTACACAACCTTGTTATGTAGACAGAACTGCGGGCTTTAAGCCTCTAACTAAAACCTTCGTATCCGCCTGACTCAAATGCAAGTTAGTTGAGCTACGTTTATTCTGGCATCCTGGTAATATTTAGCATTTTTGTAGCTTTTAAATGTTATTCCTTTGTCTGAGCTTAAATATTAAGGGGAAATTTGTAAAGAACCAGAAGACGTGGTGACGATAAAGATAGGGATTTTCTTGAATTTTAGTGTTCTTCCTTCCAGCTCCACACTTACCTGTTCTAGTGACTGCTTTTGTACTATTTATTCTCAAGTTTACCATTTGCCAGGCACTAGATTTGAAGCCTAATTATGTGCGTGCATGGGCGAACATGGGTATCAGTTATGCCAATCAGGTATGATTCATCCTTGATGCTTTGAAATTTGAATATGCATAGCACACAGACCATGAAGTGCATAAACTATGTGCTGGAAATTTTTGAATGTCGCATGTCTTTTGAATGACTAAAAAGCAAGATTAATAATGAGCTTGGAAGTTTCATTCATGAGACTCTTGCTGATGAATTATTGGAACACATGTATAACATCCTTCATCCCCCTTATTCTTGACTTGGTTGTAATGTGTACTTATAAAAAAGTGAGGTGCTGAATTTCTTTTATCTTTTCACTTTGGAGTTCCATGCACTAACATTAATGTTCTGGTTACTCCACTGTCCCGCTTCTGCAAATCTATCATAGACTAATCTACGTCGTGTGAAGATTTCACACTTCTTGCATCCATGACACTAATTTTGATGATTAACTTTGCATAAAAATTTGCTGTGCCGTTTAGACTCTTCGCTAACAATTTCTTTTGCTTACAGGGTAGGTATGAGGATTCAATTTCTTATTATGTCCGGGCATTGTCAATGAATCCAAAGGCGGACAACGCCTGGCAATATTTGAGAATCTCGTTAAGGTACTTTGCACAATTGACACTACCAGTCCGTTGAATCCCCCTTTTTCAAATCGTGTCACATTCACGCCCTTGATTTTGCAGCTGTGCCTCAAGGAATGATATGCTGGAAGCTTGCGATTCTAGAAACCTTGATATTCTCCAGAAAGAGTTTCCCCTATGATTGATATACATGCTAACCTACCGACGAAAAGGGTAATCCATTATTTCCCATGCCCTCCAAAAATCCCAGCTTTGTTTACACCAACTTATCATCGTTATTTAACCTTTTATAGAGGTGGAAGATCCATTGGAGTAGATGGTTGCCGTGTAAAAATTTGACAGAAGTATTACGGATTTCTAGCATTCCAAAACTTGTGACTAGGAGACGGAATAAACGAGTATTATTTGAAGTAATATAAGTATATGAATGTGGGGCCAGTGTGTATTGGACCATGTTCAATCATATATACATACTAATATAGAATGCCTTTTCCTAAAAATGTCGTGGAGTTGATCAATAATTACATGGGATTCTTTTCAGTTCTGTTTCTCGGGTGAATTGTAGCTTTATTGTCTGTGGTTTGGCTTCCTTTTTCTGGTCGTTCTCACACACACTTGAAGTTTGATTTCCCAGTAACTTTCCTTCACTGTGTGTATTCGGTTCAAATTCCAGGGAGAGAATACCATTTGATTATTATTATTTAAGAAACATGAGCTAAACATATAGCAGATTTAGTGAAAAATAGGGATATAATAATTGGTCCGTCAACTTCTTAAAAGATTCAGATTCCTTCTATATCTCTCAAGTCTTGTCCGATAGCTGTACCTTTTCTTGTAAGATCATGTGTGGTACCTCGCAAATACACCGTAGTTCCCTTGTTTGAAGTGTGGCATGGCAAAGTCAAACAAGAACCCTTTAATTGTACGCGTGAACTAATTGAAAAGCTGCTTCGCTTCACATGCATTTATTAAGATTTGAGAAGTCTACCCTTTGTTGCCAATTTCAAAGTCCTTTTACAACCATAGGTCTTCGGATGCTCGAAATGTTGCTTTCGATACAACAAAAAATAAAACCATTAAATCTTTATAATTTTTTTTTAAATAGAAGTTTGATCTATTCCTAAAAAAAATTCATAAAATTAATTTTATATTCTATATGTGCACGTATATCTTAACAAAATTAAAATGATGAAAACTACTAAGGCTAAGGAGTAAGGTTCGAGTTAAATCTTCTAGCGTCGGAAAATGACAATAAAAAGAACAATATTTTACCCAAATAATAATAATGATGATAAGCAAATAAAAGGAAAATGTATTATTAAAAAAATAAAAAAAGAATAATGTCAGAAAATCGTTGAAGGAAAAAAAGGGTGGATATGCTTAATTTTGTCGGCTATGAATATTTCCTTGTCCAATTCCAATCAGCATTGAATATTATTGGGGCCTATGGTCCATGCCACATTTATGGCCATTTCAGTATTTAATTTGTTGAATTCTAACTAAATTATTACACATACATTTCAAACGCATGCTTCAAGCTCTGTGATATTCGAAAATATATGAAGTTTTCTCGAACCATTTTATTTCTTAAATTTTGTTAATTGATTTTCTATTCCAACCCTTTTTGCTAGGGTGGGAAAAGACTCGTCTGTTTGTTCGTATATGTCANGCAAAGTATATATATATATATATATATATAGATAGTAACTCAGAAGTACATACAAAAGCGTACCTACCGAAATACCAAATTAAAAGAGCCACCATGCTATGCTGTAAATCCCACACAATTTTCAGGACTTGAGAAAATCCAACAAGAAAAATAGACTCTGCACCATTAGGTGTTCAGAACCTGCATTTGGGGAAATTTTAACCGGCTCCACTGAAAGGCGAAACATACCTGTTTCCTAGTTAATAATGTAGCTTTCTTGGGGGTGTGGGTGTTTCATCACCATTTTCTCCAACTCGTGGATCGTTTGTCGAAAGATAAGAATCTGGGGAGACTGAGTAAACTGTTGGCTCGCGAAAAACCTTCCAGGGCTGACCATTCTTCATCCTCTGCGGTTGAAAGGCACTCAGCTAAGCTCCTCTTGGATTGAACGAGTGTTTTATCCGGACGCTTCAGCTCTGCTTCCTCAATAACAGGCACAATCTCACTAGATTCTTTAGTTGTATCCAGAGGTTCAGCAAAAATAGCATGAGAAGTTGTGGCATCTGTATCCGAGATCTCGGGTTCCGTTATCGTGAGAACAGTATCGGTTTCCTCTTCTGGAGTTCCTGGGAAATCGTTTTGTTCTTTTGGCGTGCTGGCTGCATGCATATGTTCCAGGAAGAGACATACTACAGCACAGTCATCATTCTTCGATGTCGGGTACTTGAGTTTCCATGCCCTAGTCGCACAGTCAACGAGAGCTCTGGCAGCTGTTCCACGACTTGGAGCTGAGGCAACTATGTCCACTGCTTCTTTATTTGAGAGAACATCCCACACCTGCATTAAAATGGGTAAAGCAAAGTCTGTACACCACCGAGGTTTCAGTTATAAATAAATGAGCAATAACAGAAACGCACTCCATCAGTGGCAAGAATGACAAATTCATCTCTCTCAGTTATGTGGCGATGATAAACATCTGGCATGGAAATTAAACCAAAATCCTTCAAGCAGAAGTCTCCAAATGCTCTCGCCATTGCCAGGCCAGGGGAGTCGCTATTTGGCAACCATACTCGTGCAACTTCTGGCTCGTCTTGCAGCGCAAAAACCCTGCCTTTACATCTTTGGATCCTCGCAAATTCTCCTAAAAAATAAGAGCCCGAAGCTTTAGTCTCAGTGCATGTACATAAATAAACAGCGTTTGTGCAAGAAAGATGAGAAAAGGTTAGAATACTTGGAAGATTAGGTTTCAAGTCCACAGTCAACTGTAGAGCCACCAAACCATTGTCCTTGTCTCGAGTTGCTAATATCGCCCTCGAATCGCCAATGTTACCAATAACAAGATCCTGGCCCTGGATAATTATGTAAAATGAGTTGGGAACACCATCTACAGCCAAATTACAAGCAGACCGAACAAAGATCAGTCGAAAAGGTAACATTCCCATGATATAATCATGCCTCATAGACCAAAATTGCAATAATGTCATATCATAATTGTAGACCAAGAAAGAATTATCACGTGACCAGATGTCAGAAAAGCCACCAAATGTCAGAGTGTAAGTGATTCGAAAACGATTTGTGGGTGTACTCGCCAGGTAACCCGCTACCCTCAACCCTACGCTACCCTCAACCCTAAAGAGATAGATGTAGCTTAAAAACTGGAAGAAGATATGCAGCACGTTTCGTGTTTATGCAGTCTGTTATCCCAACTCAATAAACTAAATTAGCAAAAAAAAAAAAGAAAAAAAAAAGAGAGAGACCTTCCTCAACCAGGCGGTCATGGTTCCCAGATGAAGAGTCATAATTTTAGAACGAACCCAATTATTGTAGATAGACTGGTATTGTCCTCTTTGCCATAGATTCAATTAACCGTAGAATGGCTCATTTTTATCTGTTTTGAATATCCTGAGCTCCAATTGAAGAAGCCCCGAATCATCTAGGTTATATGACATGTTATATCATACAAGCTTATAGAACTACGATTGTATAAAAACCAGCAAATTTCTGCCATGCCTCGCGGTAGGCGAAGTCCATAGCAGACTGATCATTGCATTACTTCACAAGACATTAGTAACTAAATGGAGAAAAGTAAATAACAGCCAATTTACCTATTAAAACCACACTTAACAAAGAGAAATACTAACAATGTACACTAAAGTATCGGTTGGCTACCTGCATTATCAACACCACTGCAGTTGAACCACTGCAAAAGCAATCAATAGTGGGATGCAATTTCAACTCCTTATCCATTAACCTGAAAGCCTTCAATATCGACTTCTTGAGCGGAATATGCATCTCTGGAATTTTTTCATTCTCCTCGGCCTCCAATGACTCGCAGCGATCATCATCCATGAAATCATCAAAACGCACCATTCCTTCTGGATATCCATTCTCGAGAGATGAATTTGGGTTGCTTTCAGACTTCGTATCCCATTGAGAACTCAGCAAAATCGGAAGAGCATCCCTCACTTTCCTTGCAACCATGTGACCATAAGGACCATGGCCATCAAACACGCCACAAAAAGTTGCATCTGCATTGCTTCCCGTGCAGAAATTCTACCGTATAAACAATCCAAGCAAGTCATAAACCGACCCAAATGTACAAGAACAACATCCATCATTCTTCAAAATAAAACACGATTTCTTTCGCAAAGATTATTATCAGGTGCATCTTCAACTACTACCAAATCCTAAAATTTTAAACGTACCAAAGTAAATTATTACACTCATACATTCCTAAATCGGAGTTGAGGAAAACTAACCTCCCAAATTATCATGGCATCTTGATTCGTTCCTTTCTTGCCTTGCTGAGTGTACAAGCTGGCAATTCGGGTCGCCCCGCTAGAAAACATCCGCCCTGGAATTTGAAACAAGGCCCTTTCCGCCGAAACTAAGGCCGCAGCGGCAGATGCGCCGCCTCCACTAAACCTCCTTGTCAACGCACCCGAGCTATTCTTCTTCGACTTCGAGTCTAACCTCCCACCGCTATCATTTCCGGTCTCCCACCCAGTCTTTCTCCTCCCACAACTCGAAGAGTAACAAATACCCATTCACCCGCCACCAAAAATCCCCCCTTGTCAGATTCTTGGCACAAACTAGGAAAACCCAGAAAGCATCCAACGCAGGAGGCCGGGATCACGACCAGGAAACAAGGAAAGACGGTGAAAATAGGGAAATCCGGAGGAGAGTGGAGCGGTACGAGAGAGTGGCAAGACTCAGGTGAGTGAGGTATGAGTAGGTTTGGACATTATGACTTTTTAAACTATCTCTTCAGTTTGATAATAATTATTTTTTTGCTTAGGATACTGTTGTTTGAATTTAATCGTTGACAGTGAAGAAACGAGATTTAGTTGAAAAGCGCGTGAGCTGTAATAAATATATTATAAACCGTTGAGGAAGGAAAGGAGGTGTCCACGCACGTGCGAAAACTCGGAATCTTTAACGGCCGTCTGCTTCAACCGTTACTTTTTCATGCCAAACCTTAAACCTTGGAAAAAAGGATTCTTCAGGCAACTTGTTTTTGCTTTGAATATATAATAAAAACTGAAATATATATTTCAATTGGTAGTAAATTATACCCTTTGAGAATTCAGATTTGCAAATAAAGAATCTTTTAGAAAAATTAGCGTTAAAAAAACTATTTGATAAGAGTAAGGTCGAGAAAGAAGAAGAAGAAAGGAACCTCGTTAAAGAAAAGTGAGACAATCAAGTTTAAAGACTATGTAACCAATTTCATATGATTGAAAAGAATAGTAGGTCTCTTGTTAGACGGTCTCACGAATCTTTATCTGTGAGACGGGTCAATCTTACCGATATTCACAATAAAAAGTAATACTATTAGCATGAAAAAGTAATATTTTTTCATAGATAACCCAAATAATTGATCCGTCTCACAAAATATGACCCGTGAGACCGTCTCACACAAGTTTTTGCTTGAAAAGAAAGTAGCAAACAAACGGTTAATATAGAAGGATATTAGCAAATAGTATAAATAAAACACAACTATACTTGCACACATTCGACTCGATATCAATACAAAATTTTCTCTCGTATCTTGAACTCTCTCTCGACTTCTCACCTGATTCTTGGAGGCAAGCTATCTCGAATAGTTATTCAATAACTTTGGTGTTCTCGTTGAGAATCGACGTAACAGAAAAAAACGATCTAGAAAATGACCATCATCCAACCAATGTTGATAATAAAAAGTTATAGGAAGTGGATTTAATTTGGCTACTTTCAGAACAGCTTATCCTAATTAGTTTCACCTTGAACACAAGGTGTTTTTTTTGGAGAAGAAGGTAATGATATGATATAAATGGGGTCGAGAAGGAAGAGGAAGAAAGGAACCTTACTAAAGAAAAGCGAGGAGCTCAAAGAAAGACGTCAAGTAAGTTTAAGCACTACGTAACCAGTTTTATATAAATTATAAAGAAAGTAGTAAAAGATGGTTACTATAGGAGGATATTAACAAATACTACAAATAAGACACGTAATTATACTTGTATGTATTCAACTTGATATCAATCTTGAATTCTCTATCGTATCTTGAATTCTCTCCCGGCTTCTCACCCTATTCTAGAATGCAAGCTACCTCGAATGACTGACTATTCTCTCACTATCTGACAAAATTTATGAAGACCGACCTTTATAATCACCAATAGGGTCTTGACAAATATGTGTTGATAACAAAGTATGCTACACAAAAGTTGATTAAAAAAAAAGGAAAAGAGCAAATGACAACATGAAGAGTTTGAACAAAAACTGTAAAACAGAAAACAGACAACAAATTGATGCCAACTTAAGTAGCTCCGTCTAAAATATATATTAAAATAATAATCATAGTTGTAATTATAATCTCAGCCGCCCCAAATAATTCACAAGTTCTAGCTTTGTTTGTTCTGTTTGTTTACTTTTTGACATCCACAGGTTATATCATATATGTGAGAAGAATTCTAATTATAGTAACTTCTTTGAAAAAGAAAAAGAAAAAGAAAAATCCTGATATAAATATACAGTATATATGGAATTGAGAATAAAAAATATGAGTCCCCATCAAGATGATAATGCATGGGAGCCATATTCTTTGCATCTCTTTTCATTCTTGGTCAATATCAGAAGGCAATTATTTCAATTTTTGTGCATAACACTTAAATGTAAGAATCTTTCTATGGGGCATATCTATTGTCGACATGAAATTATTATCCTTTTTTCCCTTAAGAATTTTAATTTTATTTTTTAAAAAAAAGCATCAGTCATCGCAACACTAAATTATAATTGTCCTTATTTTGCATGCACATGCGTTTCTTGATCATCATGATGTTGCTGTGTACCTGAAATTGTATATATTCATTGGACAATATGTGAATCAATTCCTAAATTTCAATCTATGTTATGATTATTATCACAGAACAACGCATATGATCATTGCATCAAGAGTTACGTTGTCAATCCATTTTTCCTACTCATTTTTTCCAAAAATATCTAAGAAATCTCAGCGATTTCGATTTTACAGACTTATCATTCACTGTTAAAGAACCGTGAGTTTTCCAATATGAAAGCTTGCTTTTTCTTGCATATACACGCACAAAAAGATGCATCTCGCCTCAGATTTAAATCTTGAAAAACCAACAAGATGGTATTTTTTAAATTAAGTAATTGTTAAGAATGATAATCTTGACAGTTTTTCAGTAACTATGTAGCACTCTTTGGACATATGTATAAGTATGTATATATCAAGTGATACCTGATTATGGACAGGGATTATACAAACTACACAAAACCAAGCAGAGAGGAAAACAAATATATTTTCAAACAAAACAAGAAATGCTTTTCCATTTCAAAACTTTCCTACTAAATTACTCCTATCATGTACCGCAGTAAATGACATCGTAGCCTGTGAAGAAGGTGCAGAAGAAAAAGTCGAGTTATCCACAATGTCTGAGCTGGGGGAGTTGTAAGTTGAAGATATGTGATCAACTCGAGGCTTCAGCTTGGATTTGCTTCTAACCTTCAAATCCATGAAATCCGAGATTAAGCCCGGTTTTGTTATCTTGTCATGAACTTTTTTCTCACCAATAAGCATACGAACAACGGTTGACATTAAAGGACGAAGCTTGGTTGCGTCTTGCGTGCAGAGCAGACCAATTTTTAAGAACCTGCAAGCCTGTTCGGCATCAAAATCTCCATTAAGTGATGTGTCTACTAGTGTCACGAGCTTGTTTCTCTCATAAAGTTGCCATGCCTGAAACAAATATTTTATAGTTATGCAAGCATGTGCATGAAAATTATAAGATGTTTCATCAAAAAGACTTTAGGATTTCTCATTTACTCATCAAACATTAGGCTACAACATTATTCTGTTTTTTCGCAGTATGTACCACTATACCGGGAATTATAGTTGGTGATAATAACGCAATCAAAATCCCATAATATACACAATAATTCAAGCATCGTATTTCGATCATTGTATCACAATATCAGCCATACATAGAGTAGGGATAATTATCACTTCCCAAAAATTCCCTCCCAAAAATTACTTAAATCTGCAACTAATGGAGTCGCAATTCCTGTTTAGTTCTGTACGTAGTATAACGATTTAATCGTAACTTTCAGTTCTTGCAAATATAAAACTATAATAAATATTGGTTTGGAGTAACCTCCAAATAAAATTTGCGAAAATATTTCGAAGAGCACTGAGCACACTAGCAGCAAACTAAACTGTGCAGCAAGTGACTATTTGACGAAATCATACCCTTTCAAGGATGTACTGTTCCTCTGGGGGTAATCGTGTATTTGTATTGCATCTACCGCTGACTATTTCAATAAGCAGAACGCCAAAACTATAAACATCTGACTTACTTCTCAGCTGGCCTCTGATGGCATACTCTGGTGCTAAATAACCTCTGCAACAACAGACACATATTCAAGTTAATTCGCTCTTCTGCACACTATCACATGAAAAGAAGACGGATTATATGAGCAGCCTACAATTGTAGTGATCACATTCTTATAAGAATCTTATTTTGAAAAATTATCCAAGATACAAGCAGGAAAAGATGTACGAATGACTACTAGAAAACCAAAAACTTACAAGGTTCCTGCCACGCGTGTACTGACATGAGACGTGTCCACAGGGATGAGCTTTGCCAGGCCAAAATCCGAAATTTTAGGGGTTAGATCCTTGTCAAGAAGGATGTTGCTTGCTTTGATATCTCGGTGAACAATTTGTGGTCTCACCTCCTCATGAAGATAGGCAAGTCCTCTAGCAATTCCAATGCAAATTTTAACTCGAGTGCGCCAGCTGAAGCGAATGCTGCTGCGACCTCCACCTAGAGCAGGAGAATTGACGTTATCAGACCATTTTCATTCATGAAAAGTTCGGGAAAAGTAATTTTTATATAGCATTTTGCAATCAAGAACAAACGAGGGAAGGAGAAATACGAAGAAGCGTTTGTGCGAGGCTGTTATTCTCGAGGTAGTTGTAAACAAGAATCCTTTCATTGCCATCCACACAACAACCATATAGCTTAACTAAATTTTCATGCTCTATATCTGAAATTACTTTAATTTCAGTCAAGAACTCTGATACTCCTTGTGTTGACCCAGAAGAGAGAACCTTTATAGCTGCCATCCGCCCGTTTCTAAGCTTTCCCTACTCGATATAGAGTTTCTCAAATCAGCACTAAAAATGTGTAACTGCTAAAATCTTTTATCATGAAACTAAAAAAATACTTCATTTACCTTAAAAACACATCCGAATCCACCTTCCCCGATTTTATTAGATGGACTAAAATCATTTGTAGCGGTCCTCAGCTCTTTGTACGAATAAAGAATAACATTGTGGACTTGTGAGAGCTCTGTGCAAAATTCAAATTGTTACAATCGCCAAAATCACTAAAGGACAAACAAGCTATTTATGATCCAAAGATCGAAACTTTTAAGTTTACCATCACCAAGCTCGTGGCGTCTATTTATCAAACCCCTTCTTCTACCGCACAAAGAGGAAAGACAGGTCATAACTCTAGTTATCAAATCCCTTCTCCTACAAGGAATCAAACGCCCCCCCTGCCATTTGAAACACAAATTATAATCACAATCAATACAGAAATCTTTGCGTAGCATACACAGCAACAGAAATGAGAGTGGAGCAACAATTTTTATTGAATATCGTGGAGGACCATAAATCTTCTTCATTTTTCAGAAACTTCACAAAGTTTTGAAATTTCGGGTGTTCGTAAAATGATCATGGAACTAAATAAAGAATGCCCCTGACTGTGAATTAAGCCATCGAAAACATGTGGTTAAACTGGACCGTGCAGATGACATTACACTTTAGGCAGGAAAATTTTAATGAACAAACATCTAAGAAAGGAATCCAGAAAAGAACAAAAGATTGGGCAATTCGTTGCCAAGTACTTAAGCTACAATCATTAGCGGCAGTATCAAATGTATGATCGCCACCCGCATTGACTTAAATCATAAGATGAACAAAAAAAATCCCAAGAACACAGCTGCCCAGCAGAAAGAAAATTAATCCAGAAACCGAAAATCCAGAACAACTAAAACTATATCAGAAAAAGGCACCTGAAAAGCCCAGAAAACCAATCTGGAAATATCAGAAAGGGGAGCGGTATATCCAGGCAAATCGCTTCAAACTACAAAAAAAAATATAAGACTAATCACAATAATAACAAGCAGAGGGATCTTTAATCTTTATTAGTAATGATAGTTCATCAAGGAACGCAAAAGGTTAAGGACCTTTAACGCCTTAAGAAAGTCTGGCGTATAAAAGTCAACCCCGATGACCAATTAGGTCAGGTTTCTTTTGGTCTTCGCTAGGTTTTTTTTTAAAAAAATAAATAATATAATATATTAAAAAAGTTTGTGATAAAGTGGTGTTTCATTTAGGAAGCGCCAAACGGCTTCTCTTTCTATTTAATTATTCATATATTTTGCTTTGCTGATTTTATATTTTTGTCAGAGTGTCATAATAGTAATATACCCTAAAAAATTACAAAAATTATAATAAAATAAAGATAGAAAACTAATACTGAAATTTGAAAAAATATAATTGATAAAATGGTAATGAGACAATCTTAAATGATCAAATATGCAATTTTTCCAATTTAAGATTGGGTTAAGAATTTGCTAGCTTGATTACCATAATCCACGGTGGATTCTTGAAAAAGCCATCATAACTGATTTCATGCCTAACTATGCATAAAAGTCACCAATAATTAGTACAAAAATGACAAAATCTTGTAGGAAGAAATTAGAAATCCGAGTCGTTTTTCCTTGCCTTGTTTTTTTGGTTAATAAATAATGAAGTCCGAGTCATCCCCTCCCCACTCCATATGGAAACTTTGCTCCAATTGGGCTTATTCGATTCCAACTATTCACTACTAGGCCCACAACTAATAAATTTCTTTATGATACTCAAGCTACATATTAGGCCCAATAATAAAAGTAGCCCAAACCAAAACCTAGATTCGAGTAGTAGCATTTACTTGATCGTTCAAGTTTAAATCTTAACTCAACTGTCTCGCAAGTGACGTTAAAGGATAAAACTTAGCTCGTTGTATTTTGTTTATATATAATAGTCGAGAAACACGTAGGACTCGTCCTTACCTCTAGACCAAGGGCACTGTATTTAGACCAAGTTTGATACTTTTGGTTTCATATAGTAAACTCATTTTCAAAAAAGTATTTGATCGAAGTTAGGTATCCGCTGTCATTATAAATGAAATGATTCAAGAAAAATAGTAAATGGCATGCATTATCGTTATCAGCAGAAGAGAAAAGAAAGTGGACAGACTAAGAACTCTGAATCAAGACCGCATTGATTTTCAATGCCAACCGTCAGATTATTAGGAGACAAGAAAATTGTCCCATTGTGGCAGGTTTTCATTAAAAATGTGTGGAAATTAAATTAAAAAAGAAATAGCAAGTAAACAAGAAAGACAGGAAACTCAGATAGCTACCATACAGAGACTGGATAGCGTGATTGCAATGTAACCATGACCGCGTTGTTTGGGGGGAAAAAGACCTCAACTATTTAAATCAATCATACGTGTGTGTGTGTATATTAGCGCATCGAGACACACAAAGCTTAGATTTTTTTTAGTGACAACTTTGCATCGAGTACGTTATATAGATCCGTGATACGGTCTCTCATGAGACCCACTCTCGAATGAAAATACTTGAGCAACACCAAATCGAATTAATATATAATGTAATAATAGCAACAAAGGAAAAGATATAGATATGTATGTAATGTTAAAAATATCAGATCTTAATAAAATATATATAATATTTAAATATAGTTACATTTTTTTTAATATGGTAAATATCAGAGTAATTAACTCTATTCTTTTATATGTGGAGTATTAAACTTTGCAAGGAAAACTCACGTGATTTTATCAGTGGTAAGGGGCACAAAACATATAAATTTGTCATAAATAAACATCTTATCAATCGTGTTGTGTCAGTATTTTCCTTTATTTGACTCTAGATATTTTAATAGAACGACAAATATATATGTCAAATTCAATTATATTAAATATGATATATATGTATGTAATGTTAAAAAAATCATATCTTAAAATGTTAAAATCTATTGTATTTTGATAACCATCCACGAAATCAATCAATACTTTTAAATGGTTTTTGGCATTTCACCAATTCACCTTGTGTAAATCGAAGCAGTCCTGGCCCAAATCCCTGAACTCCTGGAGCATACATCCAAAAAATACCACCAAACAGAAAAAGGAAAAAAAAAATACAGAAAACTTTGAGCCTTTTCCCAATTCAAATTTGACT